>NW_015386101.1:474425-582145 GCF_001527695.2 Protobothrops mucrosquamatus | reverse complement strand
CTAGGGTGAATTTTAAATAGGGAAAATTTTTTTAAAGATTTTAATAATGACACAGCCACAAATATATTTGGTTTTTAATTGGTTTTATAGGGGAAATGTTTTTTTGTGTTGTCTTTTAATATGCTGTGAGCCGCCCTGAGTCCCGTGGGGAGAAGGGCGGCATAGAAGTTGGAAAAATAAAATAAAATAAATAAATAAATAAACCAGTGGAACGGCTTGACTTCGGAAGTTGTAGGTGCTTCATCACTGGAGTTTTTAAAGAAAAGGCTGGATAGCCATCTGTCTGAAATGGTATAGGGCGGGGGTAGGCCACCTTGGCTCTTTTATGACTCGTGGACTTCAACTCCCAGAATTCCTGAGCCAGCCACGCTGAGGGGAAAGGGAGAGGTTTCCAAGCTGAGCCATGCTGGCTGAGGAATTCTGGGAGTTGAAGTCCACGAGTCATAAAAGAGCCAAGGTTGACTACCCCTGGTCTAGGAGGCTCACCGCTTAGAACAGGAGGACTTAGGACAGGGGTAGTCAACCTTGGCTCTTTTATAACTCGTGGACTTCAACTCCCAGAATTCCTGAGCCAGCATGGAAACCTCTCCCTTTCCCCTCAGCATGGCTTGCTCAGGAATTCTGGGAGTTGAAGTCCATGAGTCATAAAAGAGCCAAGGTTGCCTACCTCTGGTATAGGGTCTCCTGCTTGAGCAGAGGGTTGGACTAGAAGACCTCCCAGATCCCTCTTAGCTCTATTCTGATTGATTGATTTTTAGTTGCAATGTGGAAGGTGTGGATAGTAATGGTTCCTCATCCCCATTCTAAACGTTTAAATGTCCCCATTTCTCAATCATCCAAGTCATGGTTTGTCCCAAAAGTACTTTTCAAGATGCCAATTGGGCTTGCTTCGTTTTTTCTTTGAAAACGTTTCACTTCTCATCCCAGAAGCTTCTTCAGTTCTGCAGAACTGAAGAAGCTTCTGGGATGAGAAGTGAAACATTTTCAAAGAAAAAAAAAACCAAGAAAGTTCAGTGGCCTTTAGAAAAGCACCTTTGGGTTCCCTGTTCTAGTTTGCAGCCCTGGAGTTTCTTGGGCCTCCTCCATCTAAATCCTCCACCACCTAATGTTTTGTTAACCGAATGTAAATTAAATTTAGTCCTGGCCCCAGATCTTCTTGGAGAGGATTCAGCACAATACTTAAAGGGCAAATCAGGTCTTTGCCTGGAAAAAAAAAGTGACATGTCATAAGGGATTAAAATACTTTCCCTAACAGAAGACATTAAAAGCCTTGGTGGATTATACTTTGGAGAAATTTAAAAAAAAAATCACACCAAGAAGGGAAATATATAAACCTGGTGATCATTTTAGAAATAAAATACTATATATTTTTTCTCCTACTACTGTTGTGCTAGAACTTTAGACACTTGGCTACAATTCCCATTATTGTTGGTGTCATTATTGATAATAGTCTAGTGGGCATTTAATTGCCAAACTAATTTAATTGTCAAACTCTCCAAGATAATCCAGGTCATTGGACTTCTTTTTTGGAATTTTAATTCTTCTGTTTTTATTTTATTTTATTTTATTTTTGAGATAAACTCTAATAACAGAGTCTTGAAAGCCTGTGTTTTCCCCTACTGTCTCTCTTATACAGTAGTGAATTAAGGCATAACCAATCTGATCTTCTTTCTCACTCTTTCTATTTCCTGGGCTTAATGCATGTTTTATAATTCTCATGGGGTATTTACTCCAAGGTCATCTCTTTGGCTCTCTCTCTAACCTGAAGAGAGAGTAATGAGGATTGTAGCCCAACACAGCCTTGGAAAGTTGATGTAGGATTATCAGTGAGAATTGCTTTCTTAGATGGTGCACAGTTAAATTATGGTAATCTGTAGTTAAAGATACCGCACTACTGGCTTATGTGGTGTACATAGTGAAATTAATAATAATAATAGAGTTGGAAGGGACATTGGAGGTCTTCTAGTCCAACCCCCTGCTCAGGCAGGAAACCCTATACCATTTCAGACAAATGGTTGTCCAGTCTCTTCTTAAAAACTTCCAGCGTTGGAGCATTCACAACTTCTGGAGGCAAGTCAAACTGTCATGAAGTTTCTCCTTAGTTCTAGGTTGCTTCTCTCTTTGATTAGTTTCCATCCGTTGCTTCTTGTCCTGCCTGCAGGTGTTTTGGAGAATAGCTTGACTGCCTCTTCTTTGGGGCAGCCCCTGAAATATTGGAACACTGCTATCATGTCCCCCCCTCGTCCTTCTCTTCATTAAACTAGACATACCCAATTCCAGCAGCCGTTCCTTATATGTTTTAGCCTCCAGTCCCCTAATCATCTTTGTTGCTCTTCTCTGTACTCTTTCTAGAGTCTCAACATCTTTTTTACATTGTGGTGACCAAAACTGGATGCAGTATTCCAAGTGTGGTCTTACCAAGGCGTTATAAATTCCTGGAGGCTTTGTAGCTAAGTAGTAACATCCTGTTCAGTGCTGGTCAGTGGCAAGGAAATAAAAGTAGGACATAGTAGCTGATACATCTGGTTAGCCCGCTGTGTGAAACAGGAAGCTTCAACTGAGTGAGTCTTGCATTTGAAGATCTTGATTTTGTTTGACAACATGGAGCCTGAAAGAAAGCACTTCCCTTTCCAGATGTGATATGAGGATATCTCGATGTTCTCTTCCCAGCGGAGTGCAATGTATCGCTTAATTCAGGCATTCAAAGCTTGTAAAAAAACAAACATTCCCATTAGAAAACTAGGAATATATTCCGGACACAAAGCAGTTGTTGAGTACAAAGATCAGTTATTTTTAAGGTCATTTCCAGATCAATTGAGGAGGAATGGTTGTGAGAAGTTTGGGCAGATGTCCTTCATTGGCAGCTCAGATGAACTTGAAAGGTCTTGACTCTCCATGAAGAAAACCTTAGGCCAGTGATGGCGAACCTTTTAGAGACCGAGTGCCCCAAAACTGCCCCCCATCCCCTGCCCTGCCTGCCTGGAGGGCCACTCACCGCCTCCAGGGCCCGCCGCAGATTGCCCAGGCAGCCCAGCAGCACTATGGCGGTCACGCCCTCTGCCCACGCCCTGCAGCATTAACTGTGCACGATGGGGTGTGAGGGCAGAGTCTTGTCTACGCTGCCTGGCTGCTGTGTCCTTGGCTGTGCTGCTCTGCGTGGGCCACGCTCAGGGGCGACTCTCCTTCAGGGGGGCTGCTGGAGAGGAGGGGGTCACGGGGGGAGGCAAGGCTGGGGCAACGGCACGTTTGCCCACAGAGAGGGCTCCGAGTGCCGCCTCTGGCACCCATGCCATAGGTTCGCCACCACTGCCTTAGGCTATTTTGCGTTCACCACCTTTGTAAGAGGTGGTGAACTAAACATTTGTATTTAGTTCTTTAGCAAATATATAGATGGCTGCCTAACTCGTACATAGGTGATTCTAGGCAACTTACAACATAAAAAAAAACAAAACCACCACATAAAAACAGCAGCAATATCACAATCAGTTCAGCCACTTGATTGGCTCCTCCTCCATTTGGGGTCCCTGGATCCCCCCCCCCCAGACTAAACCTCATCTTCAGGGCTTTTTGGAAAAACAACAAGGTGGGGGCCAGTCATACCTCTGAGGGAATTATATTCCATAGGAAGGGGCCCACCATCAAGAAGTCTCTTTTTCTTGGCCCCACCAGGTGTACATCTCTAGTACCTGGGACCTGCAACACACCCTGGGTAGATATAACAGGGCAGATCAGTTCTTCAGATAATCAATCAAATGGAAGACTGGATTCCTTCCACATTGACCTTCAGAGAGAGAGAGAGAGAAGCATAGCCCTGCTTTTTTTCTTCATTCATGAAATAAACATTAATGAGGCGTGGATGGATCATCATCCTGTGAACAGCATTGACTTTTCATTTTGAAAGGAAATTTGAGTTGACTTTTGACAGTGCCATCCCAGTACATCACTCAAGAGTCAGGCGTGGCCGTTAGCCTGGAAAATTGTGCTATTCAGCCATATTGAATGAAGAGAAATGCCCCAAAGGTGTTTTTTCAAAAGACAACTGGACTTTGGTTTTTTCCCTTAAAGGCATTTTCGCTTCTCATCCAAGAAGCTTCTTCAGTCCTGACTGAATGGTGGAGGATGGAAGGATTTATATTCCTTAAATATATATAAATAGAAATCCTTCCATCCTCCACCATTCAGTCAGGACTGAAGAAGCTTCTTGGATGAGAAGCGAAACATCTTCAAAGAAAAACAAGAAAGTCCATTGTTGCCTTTTGAAAAAACACCTTTGGGACAACCTGGATGACTGAGAATCTCCATAGACAAGGAAGAGAGATGTACCATCATCTTAGAAGTAGCGCTGATCTTTATACCCTGAAACTCTGAGCAACAAACTCAGGAGTATAAGAAAGTGGCTCCTGGATGTTTACAGGGATGTGAAAGAAGATCATTTCATCCATAAATCCTCTGTAGTCTTATCTGATTATCTGCTCAAGTTTGGGACTGCTGGATTCGCTTTCCAAAACTTATTTCTACCGGATTAGCTGGTTCCCCAGGAGATATCTGCAACCTTCTGGGTATAAAACTAAATACATAAATAAATGAATGAAGGACAGCAGATGTTAGCTTTGAGTTGTCGTGGGTCAACGGCTTGTGTTTTATTACAAGATGCTTTGTTGACATAAGATGCTTTACTACCAAGCCCCAAACAAGGAATTAATACAGAGATTTGTACAGTAATATATTTACATTTTTTCCCCTTTATAGGATTAACTCTTCAGGCAGGGTGCATGAAGCCTATTCAGTTCAAGGGACACACTAACTTGTGCTTGCATGGCAAGGATCACATTCTACAAGGGGAAGGGGAAACAGCTGGTTTTCCACCAGATAAAAGTTTTAAAGACCTTAATGAGGGATTCTTGGTGTTCTCTGAGTTTGCTCTCTCCCCCCCCCTCTCTCACTTACCTAGCTCAGAGAGCACCAAGAATCCATTTCAACCCTGGGCTACAAATATTCTCTTTATTGGTACATGAATGAGTGTTTTGTTGCTGCAAGCCTTCCTGCCTGCCTATCTCCTTCCTTTCTTCCTTCCTTTCTTCCTTCCTTCCTTCCTTCCTTCCTTCCTTCCTTCCTTCCTTCCTTCCTTCCCCTACATCATCATCATCCTTGTTCCCTTCTGGGAGGAGGGGGCTCCGTGGTATCCGTAGCAGAACATCCAGATTCAGCCAGAGTTTCATTCCATACAGCATCAACCTTGTGAACTCTCAAGCTTCCTCCTTCCGTTATATATTCAAGATGGACAGTATTTAATATTTATTTGTTACGTATATGTAGGGGTGTGGGTCTATACATATGTTGTATATAGTATGTTTAGGTGTAAGTCATGTATGTGTTTCACTTTGAGAGTGGGCAACTAAATTTCATTTTTCGATGTGTGCTGCTGTGCCCACAGTAAAAAAATGACAAGGTTATCTCTTCTCTTCTCTTCTCTTCTCTTCTTTTCATCTTATCTTATCTTTTGGGCAGTGCTCTTTGAATTGCTGCACATTAATTGTCTAGTCAAAGAAATTCCTTTCAGGCTTGTTTTTAAAAATGATACAACCATATTTGAAAAGTGGTGGGCACATTTGGAAGTGCTTAATTCATGCCAGGGGCTATTTTCCATGGTGAGTGTGACTGACACTTGGTAGCTGAGCAGCTTCCATTTTATTATTTTATACTATTTATTTTTAATCAAAAAAAATCTTTTTTTAAAAAAAAATCAGAAATGTGTTGGTCCGTGATCGTCACAATAAAATGATTTCAGTTCCAGGTCTGGCGTTAGGCCGTGGCAATTAAATACATAATTTGTGCTGATGACATTCATCCCCTGGATTTTCATACCAAGATTCTTACCTAAACAGATAGATCTACCACTTAAGCTTCTTACGTGAAAAAGCTGTCTGGGTAAAATGTTCTTCACTTGCTTTATGATGATGATGGCATTTCAAAGAATAAAGAACAGTCAAAGTGCCCTAAATATTTAGATAGGTTTGTTGGCATTTAATAGAGAAAGAATACATTTGGAGTTACTGCAAATCTGGGGGTTGACTGAGCTCATACATCAACCTTAAGGTACTTAGCAACATAATAAATCCTTCCAGTTTCTATAACTGAGCAAATGTATAAATCATGCAAGGTGAGAATTCTCGAATAGTCGTGCCGAAGGTGCTTTTTCAAAAGGCAACTGGACTCTCTTGGTTTTGTCCTCGAAAATGTTTCGCTTCTCATCCGAGAAGCTTCTTCAGTTCTGGTGAGTTCTTGGAGGAGAACCGAAATGTTTTCAAGGGAAAAACCAAGAAAGTTCATTTGCCTTTTGAAAAAGCACCTTTGGTGGACATGCCCAGTTGCGAAAAAATACTGGACTAAAATAAGAAGATGGATCGAAGAAATAATAGACCAACCCGTAGACTGGAAACCAGAGATCTTTTTGCTGGGTATTTTAAACAGAAAATATAGTAAAGAAATACGGTACTTAATTCTACATATAACAACGGCAGCAAGAATAGCATACGCACAGTTCTGGAAAAATGAGAATATACCATCAGAGGAGGAAGTGATAAGAAAAATCCTGGACTGTGCTGAGATGGACAAATTAACAAAAGAGATAAAAGAAAAGGAAGACACAGAATACTATTTAATATGGAACAAGTGGTATGACTGTTTGGAGAGTAGAAATAAGAGAGAATAAATGTGCAAAGGTTAAAAGTGGAAAATGTGTGTATAATAATGTAAGAAGGAAGAAAAATGCAAATAAGAAATAATGGGGCAACAAGGACAAATATTCTAAAGAAGAATAAGGGGGGAAAATGTAAATAATAGAAGATTACTGTTACGAAATCGCTGTAAAAAAAGGGAGGAATATATACTGTGTGTGTATGTGTGTTATGTTTTGTTTTGTTTTGTTGGTTTAAAAGAAAAAGAAAAAAAAGAAAAAAAAAAAGAAAAAGCACCTTTGGGACAACCATGATCGGAACGATTGAGAATCTCCATGAACGTTCTCGGATAGTCCCGGATCTGCTGAGTCTCATTTATCCTCTTCTCAGTGGAATTCCTCTCTTGTGTATGTTTTCAGCTGATAAATTCTAAACTAACCAAAGAGAGAAGCAACCTAGAACTAAGGAGAAACTTCCTGACAGTGAGAACAATTAACCAGTGGAACAACCTGCCTCCAGAAGCGGTGAATGCTCCAACACTGGAAGTTTTTAAGAAGAGACTGGACAGCCATTTGTCCGAAATGGTATAGGGTTTCCTGCCTGAGCAGGGGGTTGGACTAGATGACTTCCGAGGTCCCTTCCAACTTTATCATTATTATTATTATTACATCTCCACGTCCATCCCATGGAACCCCTCAGCGCCAATGGGAGACCTCCCTGTTCACTCAACCTTCTTCTCACCTTCTATGAGGAAGATGTGTGTGTGTGTGTGTGTGTCGATTAAGATGTTTAATCTATATTCTATATTCTATATATAAATAAAAATGTAAATGTTCGTTTGTTCAAAATCTTAAATCTCCGAAAGTTCTTCACCGATTGCTTTGAAATTTTGACACAACGTTGCATTCGAATATGCGCGTGTTTTTATATACCTACTATTATATATATGTCACACCTGTGACAGGTAAAAACATGCTTTTTTTTGAAAAACAGCACCATCTGTTGGACGTAAAAGCAACACACGCTAACCAGACTGAGCCACAGCAACGCGTGGCCGGGTACAGCTAGTATATAAATAAATAAGTAAAATATATTTGTGCCAGTATGCCACATTATTTGGCAAATGATGCATTGAAAATATCAGCGCATAGCTGGAAGAGAGGAAAGTGATCAGCTAACACTCCTACATTTGATAGAACCCACTTACATGCCTGAAGATAATTCTTCTGGGTCTCCCAAGAAATACCGAAGTGTGATTTATGTTAAAAGTCCACTACTGAAGCTCTTTGGCTTCCATGCCACTTGACAATCAAAATAATTCTGCCTGGTGTCCCCTGTCCTTCGGTATACTTCCTCTTTCTTCCCTCATCCCCTAAACATTTATGAGCATAGAATCACTTTCAGGGATTTACATTCATCTCATGAAATAGGCTTGATCCACAAATATTTGGGTATATCTAGTTTAATGAAAAAAAGGAATAGGGGTGATATGTTAGCCATGTTCCAGTATCTCAGGGGTCGCCACAAAGAAGACGGAATCAAGCTATTCTCCAAAGCATCTCAAGGCAGGACAAGAAGCAACGGATGGAAACTAATCCAGGAGAGAAGCAACCTAGAACTAAGGAGAAACTTCCTGACAGTTAGAACAATTAACCAGTGGAACTACTTGCCTCCAGAAGCTGTGAATGCTCCAACACTGGAAGTTTTTAAGAAGAGACTGGACAGCCATTTGTCCGAAATGGTATAGGGTTTCCTGCCTGAGCAGGGGATGACTAGAAGATCTCCAAGGTCCCTTCCAACTCTGTTATTCTATTATTTCCTGACACACACATTCCTTGTCTGTCCAATCACACTTGGCCAATAAAGAATTCTATTCTATTTGGATGCACTGAAGAGGATTAAGGTTGCTACAGAGCTCTGTGTTTTTGCGTGATGGCAAAAGACTAACCCGCCTCTTGGAAAAATGCCATCAAAATCTCCAATCCCTGCAGAATTTACTTAAACATTAACCATATTTTTCACACACACACCCTTCCTTCCTCATTTTGTTTTATAGTCAGAATTCAAAGCTGCAATATAAGCCTGTTCTCGTGCAGCTATTTCTGCTGCCATCTGCTGTTCTGTTCTTCAACAAGTGGCCAAAACTGCACAGAGGTGTAAGAACAGCCAGTCTTGTTCCGTCCATGTACACAGATTGTCAGGACAACCCTTTGTTAGGAACACATGAACAGGAATGTAATTTTGTGAACTTTTTAGTGGGATCACATCAGAGCCTCAAAACTGATTAAGCATCTCAATAATCCAACATGTAGGGTTATCAGGTTCAGACGTGCAAATATAAACAAATGTACTTTGTGCGAACTATTTACATGGCTATGCATTCTTTAGAAAATGAGGAATTATTTTTATTTATTACTTTAGCCTTTTTTTTCGCATGAAGATGATAACATTTGGAAGAATAAATAATGGTCAGGGTGCCCTAAATATTTGGATAAGGTTGTTGGCATTTAATGGGGAAAAAATGGGGCTATTGCAAGCTTGGGAGCTGATTGGGCTCATAAATAAATACAATAAACACAATAAATCTTTGCAGCTTCTACAGGTGAGTAAATGTGTAAAGCATTCGACGCATGGGTATGGAGTAAATGTGTAAAAAACATGGGTCTGGTGTTATCAAGTTCAGGTATGCAAATATAAATGAATTTCCTTCCAGGCAAGTCCAATTCCATTCCTATGCATTCTTTAAAAATTAAGACGTGGTTAAGAAATATTAATTTTTGCTTCTTCTTTTTCCCCCTTGAACAGGGACACCCCGGTCAGCCAGGATCCAGAGGTCTTCCTGGTTTAGATGGCTGTAATGGTACCATTGGAAGTCCTGGTACCTCCGGATCAGATGGATTGCCTGGTCTCCAAGGACCACCGGTATTTCTTAATATAGCTTTTGTCCTAGGTTGAGATAGGTGGTTGGGAAAGAGGCCTGGATATCTTATATCTATGTTTCTCAACCTTGGTGGCTTTAAGATGTCTGGACTTCAACTTAAACAGTTACTCCTATGAATGGTTCTTTATAACTGTTCCTAGAATAAAGTGATGAAAAGATTTGGGCGAATCTAAATTCTTTCCCTTTTTTAGCAGCCAAGCAAAAAGTCATTGATCGATATCACATTACATCACGTCAACTCTTTACTATCTTGAGAGGCAGATGGTTATCTAGAGATACTTCATAGATGCCATCCTCTTTGGAGAAGTCCCACGATGGTAGTGGGTAGATTTATACATTACGGCAAGCCATAGTCCAACTATAAATAACCAGCAGTATTCTAAGCCGTGATATATGGTTGGTAGACTACAATAGCTGGATTTAAACAACAATAGCTGGTTTTAAATTTGCTTAAATAAAATTTAAACAAGCTATCCTAAATTCAAGGTGTGTTATGGCTTAAAATGTTATCTGAATCATATACTAGTGGCACTTATTCAGTAATGTGTGTAGCATAGTCTATCTTCAGAGGGGCAATACTATGATGGCCTTCCAAGAAACACATTCTCACATAAGAGATGACATATAAAGTCTTCAATGTATATCTGGTTCGTTGGTTGGGCTGGGTTGGGTTGAGTTGATTGAATATGTGGCATCAAGTTGATGTCATCTCATGGAAATCCACCTAGATAGATTTTACCTCCATGACAATCTATTCCTAACTGGTGAAGTATTAATACCACTTTACAATGCCTTAGTAATACTGCATCCAGTTTTGGTCACCACGATGTAAAAAAGATGTTGAGACTCTAGAAAGAGTGCAGAGAAGAGCAACAAAGATGATTAGGGGACTGGAGGCTAAAACATATAAGGAACGGTTGCTGGAATTGGGTATGTCTGGTTTAACGAAGAGAAGGACGAGGGGGGGACATGATAGCCATGTTCCAATATCTCAGGGGCTGCCATAAAGAAGAGGGAGTCAAGCTATTCTCCAAAGCGCCTGAAGGCAGGACAAGAAGCAACGGATGGAAACTAACCAAGGAGAGAAGCAACCTAGAACTAAGGAGAAATTTTCTGACTGTTAGAACAATTAATCAGTGGAACAACCTGCCTCCAGAAGCGGTGAATGCTCCAACACGGGAAGTTTTTAAGAAGAAACTGGACAGCCATTTGTCTGAAATGGTGTAGGGTTCCTGCCTGAGCAGGGGGTTGGACTTGATGACCTCCAAGATCTCTTCCAACTTTATTATTATTATTATTATTATTATTATTATTATTATTATTATTATTATTATTATTATTATTATTATTATTATTATTATTATTATTATTATTATTATTATTATTAGTACTACTACTACTACTACTATCTTCCGACAGTGCATTCATCATAATTTACTCTATCTTTTTAAATTTATTTTTGCTAAAGGATATCTTTTTTTCTCTTGTTTTCTTAACTTCTATATCCAGGGTCGTCCTGGTCCTAAAGGTCCAAAAGGTGAACCTGTTTATGCCCCGGAAATTTTTAGAGGAGTGAAGGTAAGAAATGTCCAGATAAGGGAACTGTAGCAGGAGGCATGTCTAAGCAATTAAATTTTAAATTTTATTTCGGGAGAATGAAGACAGCTTCAAAAAGATTGTGCCCACGTTTGAGGAATTGGCTTTAGAAATGTCAGACCTCCTCGCTGGTCATTGACCATAATGAAATAAATTTGATTATGAGATGTCAGATCAATCATGGAAGCGAAGAATTTTAAAAATTACGATTGATAAAAGGAGTCCCTTTTTAAATTCAACACATGCATATACCCTTGGAATGCCAGCTGCTGGAGCTCAACGGTAGAAGAAAGCAACCAACTTCCTATCTTAAGTTGGAAGCTGCCCAGATATCTGTGGAAATCCTCAGTCATCCAGGTCTTGGTTCTCCCAAAGCTGCTGTCTTTCAAAAGGCTACTGAACTTTTCTTGTTTTGCTTGAAGAGGTCGGAAGTCAAAACCGAAGAAGCTTTTTGGATGAGAAGCAAAACCTCTTCAAGCAAAACAAAAAAGCCCAGTTGCCTTTTGAAAGAAAGTACCTCTGGGACAATTTGCCCAGATGTTTTTAGCCACTGGTGGCACCCCAAATGCTGGGCTTGTTGTGCCTTTGGCCTGATTTTTTTTTAAATCATCTTAATTCATTTTCAGTCAAATGTTTGGGGGGGTTTTTTGCCAACCTTTTGATTATCCAGTTAAATCCACACTCAAGACATTCTAGTAATAACTACAAAGATTGCATTTAAATTTTTGATGGGGAAGCTATCTGTCTCCCACAATTTTTTTGTTAAAAAACACACTTCTCATAATTTCTATAAATTGATGTATTTATATATTATAGGCAAATAATGGAATTGTATTGAAAGGAGGAGATGCTCAGCTGGTACCCCAAACTGCACTCGAAGAGATGGTTAAGAAGGGAGATGGGATGTAGGGAGGTAGAAAGGAGGAAAGAGGAGAGGATGTGGGTTTAGGGGGAGGAAGGAAGAGGAAAGTGAATGAGGGTGGATGCAAGGCGGGGACTGCCGAGCGTCTCCGAAAACGTATTGAGTAGGATTATCTTTTTTGCTTGTGTTTTAAGTAAATGCATCATATTTGTATTATTTGTTGTTTACTGTGAAAAATTAATAAAAATTTTATTTAAAAAAACAACAACACTTCTCTGTGTCCCCTTTATCTATCGTTAAGGGTGACAAAAAAGTAACTTGTGCAATGTGCATGTCGTGATCCCTACTTTTTTAAAAAAACAAGGAACATTTTTCTATACTAGCATTTCCCTGCCAATCTGATTTATGTTTCATCTCAGTGCTTGCTGTTTTTTATGTTGTTATTATTAGGGAGAAAGTGGTCTTCCTGGACTGGATGGTGCTATTGTAAGTTCATTTCCCTTGTAATGTCTGTTTTCCTTGTTTGTGTGTTGCATTATTTTTGGCAAAACTCAATTAGTAAAGAGAACGGAAGCTTCAACTTTGCTTCCAGCATAATAGTGTTGAACTAGCCTTAGAAAACCTTAGTCCCAAATCTACCCTCAGCCGTGGAAGTTCATTAGGTGACTCGGCTTGGTCACAACCACGACTCACATTATAGATTTCTTATGAGGAGGGAAATAGACTTGATTTCCTGGGGGAGGGGAAAATAACCAAATGAGTTAAACACGGATTGTTTTATTTGTCTTAACTGCTGTTTAATCTTTACAAAACCTGCAGAACCACTGAACTGTTTGCAGAGAGGAAATACTACAATTAGGAATACAGCCCAACATTCCCCTGCAGAGTTCCACACTGTGTGTGGTAGAAGGACAAACAATAGCTTTCTTGTTAGAAGAGGGAGATTCAACAAACACAGGTGTCTAGTGCAAGGCACAAGGGTGTCATGTGTGTCCTGTCACTATGGCATAAAAGATGCTGTCTGGGGTACCACTCGCCCTCACCACAGGTAGCACGAGAGCCGTGTGTTTACGGCTAGCATTTTTCCTATTGTGGATTTTCCATGAATTTCTGATTTAAGTCTGCTACATCCTTTTGGGGGGGAGTGGTTCCCAGAAATAGCTAGTTAAAGAGAGAGGAGGGGATGGATAGAATGGAAAGATAGATTAGATAGATAGATAGATAGATAGATAGATAGATAGATAGATAGATAGATAGATAGATAGATAGATAGATAGGGGAGAGAGAGATAAAATGGATTAGAGAGAGAGAGAGGATGGATAAGATGGATGATAGACAGACAGACAGACGATGATAGACAGACAGACAGATAGATAGACAGACAGACAGATAGATAGACAGATGATAGACAGATAGATATAGATGACAGACAAACAGAATTGAGATAGATAGATAGATAGATAGATAGATAGATAGATAGATAGATAGATAGATAGATAGATAGATAGGTGAGAGAGAGAGAGAGAGAGAGAGAGAGAGAGAGAGAGAGAGAGAGGATGGATAAGATGGATAAGATGGATGATAGACAGACGGACGATGATAGACAGACAGACAGACAGACAGACAGACAGACAGACATTTGATAGATAGACAGATAGATATAGATGATAGACAAACAGAATTGAGATAGATAGATACAGTGGAAAAGAGAGAGAGAGAGAGAGAGAGAGAGAGAGAGAGAGAGAGAGAGAGAGAGAGGATGGATAAGATGAATGATAGACAGACAGATCTATCAGCTTCTAGCTGTCCAACTGCCTTCCATGACAAAGACCCTTCAGCCCCTCAACCTCTTATACATTCCTTATATAGGACTGGGTTTAGCTGAAAGAAAAGCCAACGGGATGGGAAAGGAAGATACAAGGGAGAATCAAGAGGGAAGAAAAGGAAAAAACAAAGCGCACAAAAATTAGCTTCCTACATCCAGAGCAAACCTTTTTCTTGTCTGGCTTTTGGCCTTCGCAAATAAACAGAAATGCTGAAATTTATTTCTACTTTTCGCATGGTGTTTTCCATCCTGCGGGGGAGTTTCACATCTTCCTCTTGGGATTCTGCACGCCAGGAGACACCCTCTTACTGTGGAAGTAATCGAGCTAATAACAGGAGCGATAATAATGAGAGATTACGATACCGGTCTGGTTTTGCATTCCACGTGATTATCGTGTTTATGACCCTGTGATGAGTTTGGCTTGCCAATCTGGCAGCAGGCAGATGCGTGAAGAGAGTCGACTCATTTGGGGGTGAGCAGGACAGGTGACCCACTGATGCTGCTTTCTTGACTTTGTTGTCCTTCCTAACAGGGACCAAAAGGTTTTCCAGGCCGACCAGGTCCTGCTGGCCCCATCGGGCTACCTGGATTTCCGGTAAATCCTCCTCTTTTTTTTTTGTTATTAATGATACCTTGAATAATCCGCCATTGTAGCTAGTTCGGAATATATGAAATAGCTAGTGATTGTTATCTACAGTATTTGTGGTCTTGACAGATGTTGGCTGCTTTATTAGCTCATTGTTAACCCTTTGAGTGAGTCCAGTCGAGAAGCAGTGAGAACAAGTAATCAGTGGAGCAACTTGCCTCCAGAAGCTGTGAATGCTCCAACAGTGGAGGTTTTTAAGAAGAGACTGGACAGCCATTTGTCTGAAATGGTATAGGGTTTCCTGCCTGAGCAGGGGGTTGGACTAGAAGACCTCCAAGGTCCCTTCCAACTCTGTTATTCTGTTATTCTGGTCAGTCTCTTAGGAGACTGCCCTAATCCAGATTATTCTCTTGTTTGGGAAGACGAATGACAAGGTGGACAAGGATTTAACTCCACCTCCTTTGGTTTCGGATCTAGTTGGGTGGGATGCATCTGCCCTTTTTAAATATCCTTTTGCTTAAATATTAAATATAAGGGCATCAGCCCAGGAGAAGATGTAGGAGTGAGATTCTCACCTCATGCAAGGGAGGATTTGGCACAAGCTAACTGCTCTCATTTATTACTGAGTAATTCATCTTTCTCTTTGCTTCCTAAATAATATTGCACGGTGAACAACTTTGGATATTTAAGGAGCCATTCCCCTTTCATTTTTTAACAACACCTCCCTCTTTTTATTTACTTGCTCCACACATAAATTGGCATTTGTTTCTCAAGTGCAACGTCTGATTAATATTTTTTTTCTTCCAATTTAGGGACCACCAGGTTTCCCAGGTCCCGCGGGACCTGTGGTAAGTATTGTTTGATCGTTTCCCTGCGTTCTGCTTTCCCCATCCGTCAAAGAAATTGTACTGTTTTCTCACTGATAAACATTAGGAGTCTTCTCCAGCACCATAATTCAAAGGCCTCAATTCTTTGGCGCTCAGCCTTTCTTGTGGTCCAACTTTCACAGCCATACATTGCAACTGGGAGAAGCATGGCCTTGACTGTACATACTTTTGTTGGCAGGGTGATGTCTCTGCTTTTTAGTATGCTGTCTAGATTTGCCGTAGCTTTCCTCTCCAGGTCATGTGGTCATGAGGACTACCTACATTGGATCTTAGATATGCATTATTCCAAGTAATGCAGCTCTTCGTAACTAATGAGATTCTGTCCATTCCTGTTGTGTCCAAGTGCTTTTGGTATGACATCAAGCTAATGAAATTAGTGTGAGAAAAGAGAAGCATTTTAATCCTTTGAACCCAAACAATTAGCTCTCATTCCTCATAGACCCAGGTTGGATTACCAGAACCAATACGAAACCATTATTATTTTTTTCCAAACAGTAAATGTTGATGATCGCTTTTGGAAGACAGATATAAGAAAACAAGCTTTAATTCCATTGAACATTTCTTTTGACTCTTATTTGGATGCTTCTGTGTTTAAATTGTCCCATTTTTGGGGATGTGTGTGAAATCACAATGATTTGATGTTTATTTTTTGTTATTTTGCAGGGCAGTAGCAATCTAGTTTTCCAGGGAGAAAAAGGAGAAAAAGTAAGTAGTGGTGTGCATTTTGGTTTTGCGGTAGGACGCCAAATGTCTTTTTCTCAGATCACTGCGAGATTAAAAAGATCGTTACCTGTTCTTCCACACGTTGGCCATTTATTCAAGTTCTTGCCATGAAAACATGCTGCATGTCAAAAACAGAACTGGGCAATGGAGAAGAGGCTTGTTTTTTGTTCACTGCTTGCAACTTACAAGTTCCAAAACTGGTATCAGCTTCCAAAATGTTCTCCAAAAAAGCTTCATTTTCAACTCTTTTGGAAGCAATGGACAGTAGAGCCCATCAAACGTCTTGTGGGAAACCGTTCTAGAGAACCAGCTCAATTATAAACAATCCCTCCAGGCTTTGACCCCTTGACCTCCTGAAAAAAGGGGACAACCAGCTGCTTCTCCCAGCATAATAGAAAGGATTGGGTTGACTCCAGGGGGAAGATGAAGTTCTTAAGTGAGCCAAGCCATAAAGTGCCTTTTAGATGAAAATCAGCACTTTAAATGGCTCTAGGACACTAAGAATCCAAGGCAGGGCCTGAAAAATAGATATAACGTGAACCTTCCCAGCATGCACCTGGAAGGAGCTGGGCCGCTGCATTTTGTACCACCTGAAGTTACCAAATAGACTTTAAAGACCACCCCATGAAGAGCACACTGCAGTAGTCTAGAGCAGTGTTTCTCAACCTCAATATAACATATGTGGATTTCAACTCCCGGAATTCCCCAACCAGGACATTTCAAAATTGCTGAGGTTGAGAAGCTTGGTCTACAGGAGTGGTGACGAAGGCATGAGCCACCTAATTGCTTTTTAAGATGTATTTCTTTCTTTCTTTTTTTCTTTCTTTCTTTTCTTTCTCTCTCTCTCTCTCTCTCTCTCTCTCTCTCTCTCTCTCTCTCTTTCCTCTCTCTCTCTCTCTCATTCAATTTCTATAGCCACCCATCTCAGTAAATGATTAAAAGAATTATATTACAATTAAAAATACTAACATATATATCTATGTTTTCCAACTAGGGAGATGTGGGACTGCCAGGACTAGCAGGACCTCCATCTTCCACAGGGACAGAAGAATATGTTGGAGTGTCCAAAGGACAGCGAGGAGCAAAGGTTTGCCCTTAAGAATTGATAAACTCTGAATAAAATGTTTTTTAAAAATGAGGCTGAACGTCAGGCTTGATTGCTCATCGTTTCGTCAACAAATCAGGGGTTTTGGCAATAATGTAGAAAAGGTTGGACATTACCTTTTTTGGAGAGCTTTCTTTCAATTTCTCCATATAATGTAGGGCTGCCTAAGAAGTCCCCCATCAAAATATCTCCAGGTCTTAATCTGATTAGTATTATGAGATCAGCCAAGGCCAGGTAGGCTGCTGGGAATGAAACTCTCCTTTGGATCAGGATGTCTTCTTGATGATTTGATGAACGTATCCATATTATTTGCAATAGTGGTGAATATCACTGATGATGTTACCTTTTGTTGTTAGTTGCGAAGTCGTGTCCGACCCATCGCGACCCCATGGACAACGTTCCTCCAGGCCTTCCTGCCCTCTGCCATCTTCTGGAGTCCATTTAAGCTCACGCCTCCTGCTTCAGTGACTCCATCCAGCCACCTCATTCTCTGTCGTCCCCTTCTTCTCTTGCCCTCCATCTTTCCCAGCATTAGGCTCCTCTCCAGTGAGTCCTTCCTTCTCATTAGGTGGCCAAAGTACTTGAGTTTCAACTTCAGGATCTGGCCTTCTAAAGAGCAGTCGGGGTTGATCTCCTCTAGGACTGACCGGTTTGATCGCCTTGCAGTCCAGGGGACTCGCAGGAGTCTTCTCCAGCACCATAGTTCAAAGGCCTCAATTCTTTGACGCTCAGCCTTTCTTATGGTCCTACTTTCATAGCCATACATTGCAATGGGGAAAACCATGGCCTTGACTATCAAGCTCAGAGACCATCCTCTCAGAGACAGCTTCTTTAAGCAAATTCTCCAGGAAGGTGGAGAAAGAAAAAATGTGAAGGTCATAAATGCAGACACTGGTTGCAAAGTTACTTTTTAAATCACCGTAATAACTGCAATCAGTTACAAGCTGAGGCAGTCGCTAAATGAGAACTGTCCTATATAGAAACATGGGCCACTATGGTCCCTTCATGACCTGGGAACTTGCTGGCTCAGGAATTCTTGCATTTGAAGTATTAGGTTGTAAAGGGGCCATAGTTGCCCATCCCTGCTATAAAGGACAAATATAGTACGTATTTTAATGAGAACTGGCACAGTCAAGATTAATAAACCAGCTGGTTCCCCCCCCCCAGTCTCTTCACTTTTCTAAATTCTATAATGTAGCTCTGAATTCCACTCTAGGATATAATAAATGAACATCCAGGGAGATGTATGCAAAAACGCATGTGTTAGGAGAAAATATAAACACACACTGTACATTCAGAGAAACCCTAGTATACACAACCCCACAAATGTTCCTCCTTGCTTTTCAGCTCAGTATTTGCAAACTTGCGCAAAAAATGGTTAGAAAGCGTGCATTAGAAAGTATGAAAGTTGAAGCTATCAAACGAGGCAGATATATTCACGGCTGAGCACAGGGCAACAGCAATTAATTTATTATGATATAAGCTTTGGCAGGCTAAGGTCTGTTTTGTTTTTTGAAGCAGACTCTAATCTAGGAAAACATTCATATGCCTGGATACATTTGTCATTCAGTAATGGAATAAATTGATGTGTAGGTGTGGTATGGAATGTCTGTTCCTGGAAAATTTAAAATGTGGCTTAAATGAAATTACACGGCTTGACTTCTCTGTAACTTTGATACTGTAGTGATTTGGGCTGTTATTTAAAAGATAGCACAACTAATTAATTGGAAATTCAGGGTCAGAACCTAGATTAACTCCTTGTAGAATCAGTAAATTCAACACATTCTTCTTTGTTAAACAAAAAGTAGGAATTTGCTTAAGAATTTAGGTATATCCTCCCAATTTTTCTTTCCCTGGGGAAAAAGCAAAGAGATAAGAGAATGTACCAGAAGCCTCTCAACAATTAAAATTATTTTCAGTCTGTTTAGAAAAGTGATTATTCTCCCTTTCAAAAAAGCCCAGAAGAAAAAAAAGAAAGCAAGCAATTTAAGCCAGTCTTGGACATTTCTTTATCTCGGTAGATGATTAACTCATTTAAAGTCTAATTTCTGCAGAGTTTGATCAATGATTTCCAATGAAACCGTTTCCCCCACCCTGAAGAATCCTGAATGTTTACTCTTGATAGAGTAGGACTCTTGAATGTTTGTCACTGAGAATGTCAACTTTCCCGAGACAAGAGGCAATCCAAAGGATGCCCAAGGTTGTAATCATTACCATGGAAATGTTGACATACCAAACTGTTTTTCAGCTAAATGTCTGGGCGGTGAAATTATGCTTACCCAGGTGAAAGATGTAAATCTCTTAAAGAAACACTCGACGGGCACTCAAATGGTAGCTTTTGATTTGTACCATGTACAATGTGTCCAATAAGCCAGTTGTCTTAAGTTAACCAATCTCAGCTCTTTGACTTCATCATGTTGCTTTGGATATACCTAATGGCAAACCGCACGTAATCTTCCCCAGCAGAGTTGCAAGAGAGGGTGAGAACTTTTGTTTCAGTATTAGAGAACAGAAGAATAGAATTGGAAGGGACATTGGTGTCTTCTAGTCCCACTCTCTGCCCAAGGCAGGAGACCTAACATCATTCTGGACAATCTTTTCTTGAAATCTTCCAGTGATGGAGCATCCACAGCCTCTGGAGGCAAGCCATTCCACTGGTTAATTGTTCTCACTGTCAGGAAGTTTCTCCTTATTTCTAAGTTGCTTCTCTCCTTGATTAGTTTCCATCCATTGTTTCTTGCTTTCAGGTGCTTTGGAGAATAGGTTGACTCCCTCTTCTTTGGGGCAGCCCCTGAGATATTGGAACACTGCTATCATGTCAGCCCTAGTTCTTCTTTTCATCAAACTAGACATACCCAGTTCCTGCACTACATTAGATACCCTTGCCCTGTTTTTCAGACTCAACAAACTGATGAGTCTTAGCGATTTTGAAACAAGGCAACTTCAAGCCGTATGTTAACAAGATGACTCAATATAAATTGGCAGTGATGGTTAACCACAGTTTAGAATTCGGATGTCAATGTATCTATGGGATAAATGAATAGAGGTAAAAATGGATGATCAAACCTAGATCTTACAGTGCTGAGTAGTGATACATTACTTAGTGTTTTGATTTTGTACTTGTTTGTTTCAGGGAGTTCCTGGCCCCAAAGGAATTCCAGGCCTACCAGGAGTTCCTGGACGTCCGGTAAGATGTTTAACCACAAGACAAAACTTTTGTTGACCTATCTCCCCTTTGAAGAGGTTGGAAGGGGTATGTAGTTCAGAAGGAACCCCACCCCAACCCAGGCATTCATCTAGAATTGAGCCATGTTTGACAATCATGGAAGCAAAAGGGTCCCCATTCTGCTTCTGAACATGTGGAAGAAGGAGAAAGAGCAGAATCTGAGCATGTTCCCACCACACATTTATCTTCTCCTTGTTCCCATCATCCCGTCATTGTCTGACTATGAGCCTGGTTTCCACACGGGGATAATAAGCCATTTATAATGAGTCCTACAGTATTAGTACAGTTTCATTGCAATAATAGAAGCATAATTTGTTGGTTTGTTTCTACTCTGAGTCTTTTGTTACACATAAACAAATTCCCTCTAATGTAAATTGGAATTTTTGACAAATGCTTCTCGTTCAGAAGGATGGTTTCAATGACAGTTCACATAGACAGAAGTTTTTATTATAGCTTGTTAGCATCTGGCACAAATCCTGCACAATGACTCTTTCCCCCTACCCCCCCCCCCCAATCCTCTCTGGTCCCTTCTTGGGTGGTGGCAATGAATTTTGTACCCCCTACGAAACATTTGCGAATGTCTTTGTAATCTAAGAAAAGAATGTTTTAGGAAACTTTGCAACCATGGAGTAAATTGTTTACTAATTGTGTCATTAAATTGCTTGCGGGCAGCCTCTTCTCCAAATAAGAGGTGCACAACTAGGGGGTTTCTGTCAGTGGTTTGGTATTCCAGAGATGTTCATTACTATCTAAGGGAGACGATGCGTGCTTTTTTAATGTAACCTTTGGGTGAGTCGTAATGCAGAAAATTTATTAAAAAAATAGAGTTGGAGGACAAACAGACAGTGATATCATCAGTGCTGTGTACTTACAGAGCGATTCAAGCTTTTAGATAAAACCTTACTTGAATTTATTTTGAACATAAAAAGATGAAACATGCATAATGAAGGCATTGATTGTGTGTGAGCTCACCTCCAATTAACACAGCCTTTTTCTGTATGTGCATATTTTTACTTACCCTAGAGTCGGACATGACTGAACGGGAAACCTTTACCATAACTTTTTACTTTCATGAATATGTATATTGGAAACCTATATTCTATTCCAGTTTGTACTTCCAAGCACTTTTTTACTTTCTGGAGAAGCATCAATGAAGCTGCCATTCTTTTGTTTTTTGGTTTTTTTTAATGAAATAAAGATGCACTTGTTAACTCTAACGCAATACTAAAGGGATGTTTCAAAGATTAGGAAAGAACTTATTGTTTGAATCCATTCTTCTAACATCTAGAGCAAGGATTTCTTTCCATTTACATAAGATAACATACTTTGCTGAATCCCCAGGCTTCATAAACCTACAGTTCTTTATAAAAACATCAAGTTTAATATTTGGGGAGTATAATTCAATATCCTATTTACATCATATCGTAGATAATGTATTGACTTATGGAACTCAGGACTACAAGATATTATGATGGCCATAGTTTGGGCAGTTTTGGAAAAGGGATCAATAATATTGACAGAGGTTAAGCCTTGCGGTGGTCACGACAATTATTTAAAACCTCAATGGTATGGGGGCAATGGACCTTGATATCCTTTGCTGGGAAACGGGATAAAAAATGGCAATTGATTCTAGACTTATGTGCTTCTAAGAAGTATCTCATTAAACCACAGTAGTATATTGGATGTTAAATCCTGTTGCAGAATAGCAATCCCGTATCTGCCCATAATCCATTACAGCCTGGTTCATGCTGCTACAGGTGGCTTCAGCTACACAAGACACCTGTGTAAATCATGTAAAATCCAATGTGCATGACAGGAAGGCGGTGCAGAGAGTGGTGAGGACGGCAGAAAAGATCATTGGCAGTTCCCTCCCTCCCATCCAGGATATAGCACATAAGTGTTGCTTGAGCAGGGTCTGCAAGATTATCTGGGACACTACACATCCTCTTCACAACCTGTTTTCCTTGTTACCTTCTGGGAGGAGGGGGCTCCGTGGTATCCGAAGCAGAACATCCAGATTCAGCCATAGTTTCATTCCATACAGCATTAACCTTGTGAGCTTCCTCCTTCCATTATGTATTCAAGATCGACAGTGATTAATATTTATATGTTACTTATATGTAAGGGTGTAGGTCTATACATATGTTGTATATTGTTGTTGTTAGTTGCAAAGTCGTGTCCGACCCATCCCGACCCCATGGACAACGTTCCTCCAGGCCTTCCTGTCCTCTATCATCTTCTGGAGTCCCTTTAAGCTCACGCCTCCTGCTTCAGTGACTCCCTCCAGCCACCTCATTCTCTGTCGTCCCCTTCTTCTATTGCCCTCAGTCTTTCATGTTGTATATAGTATGTTTTAAATGTGTGTTGTGTATGTGTACACTTTGAGAGGAAGCAATTAAATTTCATTTTTAATGTGTGCCATTGTGCCCACAGGAAAAAAATGACAATAAAGGTTAAATCTAAATCTATGTGAATGAATTGGGTAAATAAGTTTGAGCTGATCCAGATCTTTTGTTGAATGGCTTAATTAAGTCAGTTGGACTCAAATGTTTGCGTTGACTCAGACACGGCTAAATGTGCATGCATCTGATACTCCTGTTCATTACTTAGCATGATCGGTTTTTTTTAGCCCCATCCAGTCCTTTCATCCTAAACATGGTGTCTGCTGACTTACTTATAGCTTTGTGCCTCTTTTGCATTCTGGGAGAACTATGGAAGTGGAGATGTGAGCATTAGACCGCAAAGCAGAGAGCTCTGACATCCAGAAAAATTTAAGCCTACATGAAGACATGGAGTCATCAGTCTTATCTTTGTTTTTCCTGTCCTCTAGGGTTTCTGGGGCTTTGGAGAAAAGGGAGAAAAAGGCATCCCTGGTTTACCAGGACCCAGGGTAAGAAGCTTCACAAAATCTTGCTCTTGGGAATATATTTGTACAGATAGTCCTCAACGTTTGGCCAATTGCTTAGCAATCATTCGAAGGCACGCCGGACTCCCCCAAAGACTTAGGGAACGTGGCTTAGGGCCGTGGTGGTGAACCTGTGGCACGGGTGCCAGAGGCGGCACGAAGAGCCCTCTCTGTGGGCACGCGCGCCATCGCCCCAGTTCTAGACCTTCCGCTGGGTTTTATAAAACCTTTTCGCTTTAGGCCTCCGCTGCCATGTGCAAAAACAAAGTTCAATCAATCCATTTCAACTTCTCGTGGGGAAAAAAAAGATCTCGCAAATTTTGAATTGATTGATTGAACTTTTTAGTCCCAACCAGTCTGCCGTTACCACCGCAGCCACAGCCACCCAATTGACCACACCTACCCAATGGGCCACGCCCACCTGGCACCCGACGATACATAAGTGGGTTTTGGGTTGCAGTTTGGGCACTCGGTCTCTAAAAGGTTCGCCATCACTGGCTTAGGGTATGACAGAACCCAGGGGAGGAACCTGTAGGTGTCAAACTGGAGCACATAACTCATCAGCACATTTGATTTTCTTTCATTTCAGGGAGACATGGGACAGAGGGGACCGGAAGGAAGCATAGGCAGAAAGGTATGTCATGGGTTCAAACCCATCTTTATCTGTCTAGCAGCTGATGCCGCAGTGGGTAAGGTCCAGCAGAACATTGGAACAATATGCCTAGTTTTATACAGGAGATCCCGGCTCTTGATCCTTTAAAGCAGTGTTTCTCAACCTTGGCAACTTTACGATGTGTGGACTTCAACTCCCAAAATTCTCCAGCTAGCAACGCTAGCTGGAGAATTCTGGGAGTTGAAGTCCACACATCGTAACGTTGCCAAGGTTGAGAAACACTGCTTTAAAGGAAAGGCTATTTTATCAAGGCTTTGGACAGACCATTGGACTCTCTAGATCAGGGGTCCCCAGCCCCCTGTCTGTGGACCGGTATCGGGCCGCGGCATGCCAGCAACCAGTCCACACAAACAACCAAAGACCCATCCGCGAGATGCAGGCAGCACACAAAACCACGAACCCTCCGGTCCGTGGAAAAACCTTTCTCTACGGAACCGGTCCCTGGTGCCCAAAATGTTGGGGACCTCTGCTCTAGATTATTTGAGAGTTTCAAAAGGCAGTTGAGACCCTTTAGTTCTTCTGCTGGACCTTTGGAGTATAAAGGCTATGTAGAGTACCAATGTCATGTTGAGGTTGATTGGGGTTTTCAGTTTGATTGATGGTTCAACTTGATTCTTTATGAGCATGCAGTAGTTCCTGTATACAAGAGTCTCTCCAGAGTCTTCAATTAGGAGTTGGCTGGTTTGCTGGCTTGCTGTTCAACCACTCAGCTCAAATGTTATTATGCAGCGTGCAGAAGAAATGTTTTTTTTCAATAAATGAATAAGTACAGAAGAAAAGAGGGAATAAAACCCAGTGTTTTTCTCATTCTGAATCATCTGTCATTGTTATTCAGGGGGTCCTGGGCGAATCGGGATTTCCCGGTTGGGATGGATCACCAGGCAAAAAGGTAAACTTCCTGCATGAAGAACTGACCAGGTAGCACAAATAATTTTAGAGAAGGCAGGGAAATAGCCCAACGGTAGCTGTGACTGGACAGTCCTTTCTCTTTTTCCTTTTAGTTAAAAGGGTTACTTTGTTCACAGTGTTAAAATGCAAATTCCAGAAAAGGGAAAAAAATACAATACAAAACAAAATTAAACAAGACATTTAAAAAGCACATAAAAAACACGTACACGTAGATTTACCTCCAATGGAATATTGATAAATATATTTCAAGAGTAATAGTTCCCCCCCTCTTACAAACCAGGCCCACAAATTATGAATTTCTATACTTCTGTTTACCCAACCAAGTCCTTTCCTGATCTGTCACTTCTTCACTTTAGATAGATCTGGAAAGCAGACATTGAAGTAAGAATCTTATTAATGTCTTCCTAAGGCACTTCCAGGCTACAGGGATGTTTCTTGATTCAAAATAGCTGAAAATTCATGTTTTCTTCTTTTTTTTAAAAGGCGAACAGTTTTAGCCAAGCTTTCTCCCTGGCAGATTTGTCTTCTGCACTACAGAGATTTTTATTTTGTTTTTGTGCATGCAGTCATTCAGCCACCCACTTTGCATTTGTGTCTTACTTCCCAAGTTACACTTTGGATGAAGCAGAAGTGTTTTAACTAAGCTGTGAAGCTCTTGTTTTTTTCTGTTTCTTGCTTTTAGGGTGACTTTGGCGATGTGGGTCCACCAGGCCTTCCAATAATTGTTGACACAAGTGGTGCCATCATATCAGGTGGACAATTTTCCTTACAAATCCATGTCTTCTCTAACATGTACGACAAGGAGAATGAAACGTTTCTCAAAGCTAGGTTAATGTTACCGCTCTTGCTGTACTAGGGTTCCATGGCATTCAAATCAGAGTAGACCACAAGGAGTGCAGTTCCAGATGGATCACATTGCAGATCCCATAATCCCCACCTGATGCGCTGAACAGCTCTGTTTGCTTGGAATGTGGGAATGCATCTGGAGCAGGGGTCTTCAAACTGAGCCCGTCTGAGGAATTCTGGAAGTTGAAGTCCACAAGTCATAAAAGGGCCAAGTTTGAAGACCCCTGATCTGGAGGAACCACTACAGGATTCATAAATGCAAAATTGCTGTATCTGGCTTGTCCGAGCAATCTTCCCTTGTGGAAATTGTTGCTGCTGGGATTGTGCAATTAAGAAAAGAGGAAACCCTCAACAAAAGAACCTAGAGTTGGAAGAAACCATAACGTTCATAAATTCCAGCTCCTGGTTCCGTGCAGGAATCCAAATTAAACCCTGTGAAATAGGTCGTTCAGCTATCACTCTTTTATAGGAAACTTTCTGGAGAAAAAGCATCAAATTTGGGGCCCATCTTCTCCTCTGTCTTCCCAATCATTGGATCGATATAGGAGACATACAGACAGTAGGAGCATGACTCAGAGGTCCCTAGAATTGGAAAGGGACCTTCAGACAATGAAATCCAAACTTCTGTTTAGTGCAGAAATCAAGTTGAAATCATCCGTGCACGTTTGGTCAAAATGAACCACAAGAGTTTCACCCACCACAGGCTGTATTCCTTGGTCTTCTTCCATCTCCTCCCTGGTATCAAAGATTTCTTAAATGCCCATTTTTCTTTCTAAGACAATTGTTGTACAATGTCTGAAGGACCTCTTTGCATGCCAAAGATCTCTGTTTCAACCGTATGCATTTACAGTTAGGAAAAGTGCTGAATTGATCAGTTTAGGCACCATTGAATTTTGTGGGTTCCAAACTCCAGCTAAATCAGATTCTTACTTTCCAAAAGTAGGCTACTAGTATGATGAGTGGGATAAATGAAGAGCAGTTCTGAAGTTATTTGCTTTCCATCTTTTAACCCTAGGTCCCCCTGGAGAACCCGGCACACCAGGAAACCCTGGATCTAGAGGAGATGGGGGGACTATTGGTTTGCCAGGATTTCCTGGGCAACCAGGACGAACTCCAACCTTTCCAGGTAACCTAGTTAAGGATCCATGGGTGGTGAGAGAATCCCAGGGATATCTTCATGTAAGAAGCTGACTAAAAAGTGTCCAAGGTGTTTTCTGATAAGTGTTGTTCATGTCTCTGGAAAGACATGGTCATCATGATTGTGAAAAAAATGTCTCAGAAAATAACAAAGAGAAAAACACAAGGAAATAAGGAAGAAGGACCTAGAGGAACTTTTAATATGCCTCACATATTGGTGGGAAAAAGTGGGAAATGGGGGGAAATGTGTAATTTACTGATATTTGGAGTGGTTTTTCAACCACCTGACTTTGCTTAATTTCTGGAAAGAATCAATGAAATCATCCCCATCCATCCACCCATCCCAATGTATTTCTGTTGTCCTTCCATCTTTACTCACCCAGTTTCATCTGATGAGGATGAGGATTTTATCCGTTCAGTTGATTCTATGGGCCAGGTCTCTCCACATCTTTCGATCTTGCACTACTTTTTTTAGTTTTTCTATTCTTTGTCTGGTGTCAGCTTTGATGGTGTCCAACCACCGTGTTCTTATGGATTATCTATGGATCTACATATAGTAGGTTAAGTTTAAAAGCCTTCCCCACTGAACCCCTGCTTAGTTAGTTAGTTACACCCATCCTTGCTAACCAGAATTGGCAGTCTTCGCTGGGCACAATGTGAGCTGAAGCCCAAAGTGAGTCAGACAGGACACATCTGGCAAATTTCCATTAAAATATACCATCTCCTCCTTTCCTTGAAAGCAGTGGTGGCATCCTAGCAAAACCTGTTCACAAATGCTAGCAGAACAGCTTTCTAAAACTGTCCATGGCTCTTCCAATCCAACAGGAATGTTGAGTGTTGGCTTACCTGGCCAAGATGCCTTAAACTAGAAAGTTGGGTTCTACTGTTTTTAGTAGTTAAATCAGAAAATAAAGGACCAGATTATTGGGTATGGGGGGGAATGAATTGAGAGGATAACTCCTGAAACATAGTCTTCTTTTAGGTCCCCCAGGTTCAATGGGCATCCCAGGGATCTCAGGAGTTAAAGGTGACCGAGGAGAACCAGGAAGGACCACAGTTGGATCTCCAGGCCTACCTGGGAAAGATGGAGCTCCAGGGTTACCAGGACCTCCAGGGTTACCAGGTGCTTCAGGTAAGCCCAAGATCAGGTACAACTTCTATTCTGCACTGATTTTGAGTATGAAAATTGGTCTGCCTTCTCTTGGCTGCATCCTGCTTCTCATGACTATACAATTTTCTAGATCCTTGTGGATTTTAACATCTTTTTTTTTAATGCAGATACAGCATACCCAGCAGGTGCAATCCTTAGAGGAGAACCTGGGGAACCAGGTATTCCCGGACCAAGGGGCCCCCCAGGAATCTTTGGCTTAAGAGGATATAAAGGTGAGTAGAATTCTCATTGTCTGAACATTCCTCCAATGTTCCCAAGCACTCAGTCAGGGTCTTTTCAGAAGAAAGTAGCTATAAGATGTACAGCAAAATTTTACATGAGTCCACTGGTGCAACATTTGTTTTTAGCTCTTGGCCTGAGTGATGACACAGGTTTGGAGAAGCCATGGCCCAAACAAAACCTTCTGTTTAGGAAAATATGGACTTCATCTATTTATTTATGCAGCTTACATCAGTGGACTAGACGTAAGATGCATAAATCTTTCCACTCCTAATCTAACACCTTAATCACTCTCAGAACATGGAGGAAGGAGCCAGGCTAATTAATTGACCACTTCAGTGAGCTGGAGGAACAAACAGTAGAATACATTCTTTCAGTGTCTCCCATAAACCCAAGATGGACTGAGTTATAATCAAGACAGGATTTAATACTGAGTCAAGGATATGTTATGAGAAGTTGGCCATTAATATACGTTCAGAAGTTTTTTTTGCTTAGAGTGAATTGAGTACAAGGAGTACAGTTGGCCTTACGTTGCATTAACATCTGGTGACCTCCTGGACACATTTCTGAAGCATTTTATTTTCCAGAGATCTTCCACCCAAGTACCGACCAGTCCAGTCCCTTATTAGTTTTCCAGGATCTGCCAATTACCTGGGCTTTGTGTATCTGTAGAAGCATGTATCCATTCATTTAACCCATTAGCATGACAATGTTTTTCACTCATGCTACAGAAGAAACGGGCTCCCTATGTTCTCCTGATCCTACTTTTGGGGTTTTGTTGATTACTTTAAAACACACATGCACAGAGAAACAAGTAAAATACAGATATGGAGGAACTATGTTTGAACCTACGCACACTTACAGGTAGAAATTTGATTTTAAAAAAACCCCACTGATTTGAGTTCTCAGCTGTGGAGTGGTTTTGGCGCATGTC
Source organism: Protobothrops mucrosquamatus (assembly GCF_001527695.2). Classification (NCBI taxonomy): domain Eukaryota; kingdom Metazoa; phylum Chordata; class Lepidosauria; order Squamata; family Viperidae; genus Protobothrops; species Protobothrops mucrosquamatus. The sequence goes on along the minus strand of NW_015386101.1, from coordinate 552,923 downwards.
TGAAGTGAATAATTGTTTTCCCAGGGGAAGGTGGTGATTGTGCCTGTGATGGAGGAATCACGAGAATAGGCTTGCCAGGAGAGTCAGGCAACCCTGGTCAACCTGGAGGACAAGGTGATGTTGGGCCAAAAGGATCCGTGGGGGATCCAGGAGATGGTATACTAGGTCCCCCTGGGCCACCCGTAAGTAAGGAATAAATTTCTTTTGTTTGATAGGGAACAATGTTGCAAGACGTTAGACAGGTTAGATAAGCTAAATTAGAAAATTAGAAAGCCTTCATCTTTAGAAGGCTCTTTATGATGGGTGGCCATAACTATGTGACTTTCCTCTATCTCCAAAGAGGACCAGGCCAGGGTCATATTTTGCTGAGAGACTACTAGACCAAGGCTTTTCAACCAGTGGTACGGGTACCACCTGTGGTACATTGGCACCTGGCAGGTGGTACGTGACCATCCTTGAAAAGTGGTAGCGGTGGAGGGGAGTGAGCTGAACCAGTGGTAGCACCGCACAAGCCTGAGCGAGCGATGGCTGGAGCTGCAGGGCTATCAGGGCTCAGCAGAAGCGCCAGGATCAGTGCTTCTTCGGGACTATCAGGGCTCAGCTGGAGCTCGGCACTGATCCTGGCGCTTCTGCTGAGCCCAGAAGAAGCACCGATCAGCTGGAATGTTGCAGCATCTCCAGGGTCTTGTGATTTACATTCAGATGCTTGGCAACCGATTCATATTTATGACGGTCACAGTGTCCCAGGGTCATGTGAAGTGACCAAAACCTGCTGCAACCACCCAGCAGACGGGGGAATAAAAACCAAACACCCCCCCACCCCACCCCCGCTGCCAATCCTCAACAGAAATGCTCACAACAATGAAAACCTCAAACAGGAGGAAGAGTGCCGCTGGGTGGGCAGGCAGGTGTCTTGCTCGGCTGTGGCTTTGGGAGTGCTTTTTTCAGTGCTGTTGTAACTTCAAACAGTCACTGAGCGAACTGTTGTAAGTCGAGGACTACCTGTACTTTATCACTTTTTTCCTTTTTTGGGGGGGGGTCATCAAGTTTTTGACACCTTGCTAGGCGACTGGTGGTACTCGGATGTTGCCATATCCTAAAAGTGGTACAATGGGTTAAAAGGTTGAAAAGCCCTGGACTGGACTACTCTTCATCCTCAGCCATCTTGAAGAAAGCCCCAAAATATCTTCCTGAAATAACGAACTATACTTTTGTTTTTAATCCTGCTCAAGTTTTCTCTCCTCTTCCGCTATGTGCAAGAATCAAGCTTAAATCAACATCTCCACATGTTGGGCTAACGTGATCCAAGGGGGTTCCAACCGTCACAAGATGTATTCCTTTGACCTTCTCCTCTTTCTCTAATACTGAGGGGTGGAGTTAAACAAGGGATTGGCTTAGAATCTCTCTGTAGCCACAAACGAAGTTAGTTGAGAAGATTCCTATGCATAGGCATGAGTAGCAATAAATCAGTTTAATTGGATCTTCACGTGTGGACCTGATCTTTCATGCCTGATATATGGACAGAATTTATGGTAGTGCATAATTTTTATTATCTGATTCATATTGAGCACCAAAAGCAGTAAGAATAAAAACATAGCATGTCCAGGGCCAATCTGATTCAACCAATAACTCCCAAAGCCTTCCCAGGTAAACAAGGCAAGAAACATGACCAGTTGACCTACTTCTACCTTATTCTAGTACTAGAAGATTCAACAGAATCTTCCAAATTTGAAAGTACAAATCTCCCACCATCTTTTTTACAGTCTGAGATATTAGTGAGGTTCCTTTCTGAGGCTCTTTCTCTGTCCATTATGGAGCTGCAGGCTAAGTCTTCTCTTATCTGATGATTCCCTAGAGCAGGGGTGTCAAACTCAATTTCACTGAGGGCCGCATCAGCATTGCGGTTGCCCTCGGGGGGGGGATGTGTGGCCAGGGTGGGTGTGGTCTACTGGGTGGGTGTGGCTGGAGTGGGTGTGGCCTACTGGGTGGGCATGGCCAGCTCTACATCGTTCGCGTCAAGGGTGCCTGTGGGGTCCTGGGCAGGAGTGGGACAGATCTGGGGGTCTCGGGCAGAAGGGGGTGGGACCGGGGCAAGTGCCAAGGCATGGTCCATTTCTTCATTCCTCACAAAGGGTGACACCTCCCCAGCATGCACCCAGGGGGCGGGGCCGACACAGCAGGGGCTGGTTCCTCGTTGCTTCTAGATGACCTTGTGGAGCTAAGACTGAATGTGTTTCAGCATAGATGGCCACCATAAAATTGCACATTGGCTCCCGGCCAGCCTGGGCCAGGACCAAGGCAGCGGGGGGCATTCCCTCACTGTTTCCAGGATGGCTTCGCGGGCCACATGAAACCACTTCATGGGCCGCATCCGCCCCCCCCGGACCTTGTGTTTGACATGTCTGCCCTAGACAGTGCCTTTTCTCCTCGCTCCTTCCCCATCTCCCAAGATCATTCTATGTACCATTTCACTCCCATAATTAATGAGTACATCATCTTAACTCTCTCTGTTTGTCTTCCAGGGTTTCCCAGGTCAACCTGGTCTTCCAGGCATTAAAGGACAAAAAGGGGAACCATCTTCAGTCTCAGGCAGAGGACCTCGAGGAGATCCAGGGAATATTGGACTCAGGGGTCCTTCAGGGCCACCTGGAACTCCTGGTAGGGATGGTGTGCAAGGTGTCCCAGGTCAACATGGTCCTCCGGTATGTTTGTCCATCTCAAAGCCCCTTACAATAAAATGTATGCCCTTGTCTCCCCAAAGTGGAATCCAGAAATGTTGAGTTTCATCACCTCAAAATTCCTAGCCAGTATACTCTTCCTGGCTATGGATTGTAAGGCCACACTGCTTTTCTTTGATGGTGTGGGTCACTATGTACAACCTGTCAAGTCCTTGGTAAAATAAGTTCTCAGCTTTTGTAAACTTTCTTCTGCCTAGGTTAAAGGACTGACATTTAGATCAGATGTAGTGGTATTCATAGGAGAAGATATGATGATGAACCATCTCCACTCCATCTGCTATCTTATAACGGAGGTCCCCATTCCCCAGGCTGTGGACCAGCACCGGTCTGCGGCACACCATAAACTGGGCCAAACAAATGAGCGAAACCCCATCCATGCATGCGTAGGATGCAGGCAGCACATGAAACCATGCTCCTTCCAGTCCACAGAAAAACCCTTCTTTGTGGAACATGTCCCTGGTGCCAAATGGTTGTGGGCCACTGTCTTACAAGAGCTTTTCATCTACCTCTAATTGATTCTCCCCACCACCACCACCACTTATCTGATTGCTTCTTACACACCATACCAGGAAGCAAGTAGTAGACTTAGGATACATCATTTCCTCAAAGATAACTGCAGGATCAGGGATCTGCCATATTTGGGGGGGGCTTGGAGACCGCATTAGTTCCTTTTCCAGTTCAGATCCAACTCCGAGCTGGAGGTGCAGGTTCATCTTCCTTAGAGGTGGCCCTCAGAACCTTTGCTTCCAAACCAAGAATATGACTCTTGAACAACTTTGCTAACCATCATTCTTGGTATGGGGCTATCTCCCTTCTGCATGGTCTTTTTTTATATCTCTGTAGGGTGATGATGGATTTGGCTACCCGGGGGACAAAGGTTTCCCTGGTTTAGCTGGTGCAAAGGGGAAGCGTGGTGAAATTGGCCTACCTGGCATTGGTTTTCCGGGACCAAATGGAAGCTTTGGACCTAGAGGTGATCCAGGGATCAGTGGCATTCCAGGACAACCTGGCCCACCAGGGCCGCCAGGTAAGTGATGTGGGGATTCATTTGATTTTGGATCAGAGCCAGGAAAGTGGATCATTCAGATGGTTAGATATGGACTTGGAGATCCACGTTCAGATCCCCGCTAGATACCTGAGGGTCAACAGATGCATTTGGGCCCCTCAATCTCAGCCCAAACTATTTCACAGGACTGTTGTGGGGATAAAGATGGGGGGGAAACCCATCCCTAAGTAAGCCACCCCAACTTGTCTAAGAAGATCGAATTGCATTTAGTTCCTCTTCTCACAGAGCTTGAGGTGACTTTGCAGACATAAAGAACGATCTTAGAGACTACATTTTCCTAAATAAACCAATTGGATTGTCTTGATGATGATGATGATGATGATGATGATGATGATGATGATGATGATGATGATGATGACATAAATTTTGCCCTGTGGGATTGAGTCTTTACATTCTGCTTGGGATCCACCTTGCCTTGGCCCAAAAGACAAAAGACCAACACCATGGTCATTTCTTGTTTTTCACGCAAGGTTTCCTTCAATAGATGTAACAACGGCAGCATGGCTGTTCTTGGGTTGAATTTAATTTAATGTTGTTCATCTACATATGAATTGGATCTTCATCAATGGAAGTGCTTCATCTTGCATATTTTAATGATAGGCCTACTAAAGGCACAGGGGGGAGCCCAGGTTTTTATGTCGCCCCATCTGTTGTCCGCCTTGTCTCTCAATGTGACGCAGACTTGTTTTCTAATGGCTTTAGAATTTCTAGCTCTTACGATGACTCTCTGGGTGGATTAACCCCGCATATTGTACCTGTGGATCTCGGCGGCTTGGGATGCAAACCAACCCTCTCGTGGGTCATCTTTTCTTTCTCTGCTTCCCCTTCCGCTCTGCTTTGTTTTAACTTGTGCTCCTTTGCTTAACTGGTATAGGTGATTGCTGCTGCGGTGAGGAGGTTGGTAATGGAGACTTAGACGCTCAGGGAGGTGAGAGCGAGGATCTGGGAGTTCAAAAAAGAACGGGTGCTCTCCTACACACACATACACACCCCAAAGCATCTTGTTCCACAACATGGGAGGGGCAGGTCCTTCTCTGTGGACAAAGACATCAGTAGCAAGGGGCACCATCCACGGGGAGCTTGCTTACCAGTGCTTTTCTCCTCTCCCTGCCCCAATCCCAAAGTTGTCCACTGCCGTGCTCGCCATCTGCTTCCTTCTGGCTGTGTGTTCTTGTGCCTTACTTATTGCATGAAGCTGATCAAGGGCTGTGGAAGATGTGAGTGCTTGGCCCCTGAACAATTGGAGCTGTGGAAACCAAGAGGACACCCCACTGCCCTACTCCATAGGCTGACATTTTTATCACTCGGCAGAGGATTGAATTCAAATCCACCTGTGTATTCGCTGGATTGGTGCTCATTTGGGGGGGGGCATGTTCTGTTAGTTGCTGTTTCACGGGAGCTTAAGAAGGCAAGGAGGGAGGAGGGAAGGGGAGAGGATTTGACGGGGGGGGGGAACCTTAGAAAGCTCCACTGCTACTTTCCTTTTGATTTTACATCAGTAAATAAAGTGTTTTGCAAATCCTAAGTCAGGCGGACAAACCGGGAACCACAACAGGATTACAAAGCTCTTTCCTTGACATGAACATTTTGGACAGTTCCTTTCTACTTCTCTTTTAGGATGGTGAAAATGAAACCACCCAAAGAAATGGAAACCAAAGATATTTAGAATTAGAAATTCATGGGAAGGTTCATGGGTCGTTGTTCTTAGGTACAAGCAACCAGAACCACTCGTGAATCATCTCAAGCAGAAACTTTATTGCTAGCCACCTATATTACAAGAATCTCCCCAGTGTCAACGCTGCAAATACTGTGTATTCTTGCTTTGACAACATGCAGAGCTGTCTGGCATTTTTATAGTTAAACCAGGCAGAAGGGGAAAAGAAACCGGAAGTAAATCACATCTTCCAAGTTGATTGGAAGATGTGAACCATGACCCCAAAGAAAGGTGGGAGGGAAATGCTTAGAAATACATGCATAGCGGAAAAGAAGCCAGTCCTAAGCATTTCCTCCATGTTGTGCTGACGTATCTGTAACATTAATAAATGCTTTTAGGAGAAAATATGCCTGAAAGTCCTTTTTAGTGTTTCGTTAATCAGACACATGACACCCAGACTGACTGCATTTCCTTGGGAATGGTCAGATTTATTTATTTATTATTTATTTATTAATTTGATTTATATACCGCCCTTCTCCCGAAGGACTCAGGGCGGTGCACAGCATATTAAAAACAAATAACAATACAATAAATAAATAACGAAATAAAAAACCCCTCTAAGACCAAATTAAAAGCCAAATATTGGTAGCTGTGTCGTAATTAAAATTATATTAAAAATCGTCCCTAACTAAAATCCTNTCTTGAGGGCGCGGCGGAAAGTGAGGAGATCCGGAATCATCCGGATCTCGGGGGGTAGTTCGTTCCAGAGGGTGGGGGCACCCACAGAGAAGGCCCTTCCCCTGGGGGTCGCCAGCCGACATTGCTTGGCCGACGGCACCCTGAGGAGACCCACTCTGTGGGAGCGTACCGGTCTGTGGGAGGAGATCTGTGGCAGAAGATGAGGCTTCAAGGATTCTGGGGGCGGTTAAAAGCCTGTGCTGCTTTCTGCCATGCAAAGACTCTAAGCTCAGCCCCCACTTAACGCCTCCTTCCAATCCAGCTGGATGATCCACCACATGATACAGGGAGATCCTTGGATCATGACTGAGGCTCAGTAGTCATTTGCTTCCTTGCATTAGGTACTCCTTGCCCCAGTCCTTCCTGGCCAGTCTTAACGATGGCTAGCGGTAGTTTGCCAGTGCTAGATTAATCACTCTCTGTCAGTCTAGCTACTTACCACAAATGCCCTCATAGCTACTATGAAAAATTCAAGGTGAGGCAATCAGAAGGTACTACCGTTCTGATCAAGAATAGCACTGCTGAATTTTATTTCTTACAGTGGCCAACCAAATGCCTCTGGAATGCCCAGAAGTTGGAGGTCAGGACTAACCCTTCTCCCCCCCCCAATGTTCTCCTGCAAGTGGTATTTGAAGGCGTGCCTGTCCCCTACCTAGAAGTAAGCTGGAGTCTTCAGACACCTCAGCGTCCTCCACCATTAATCAATCCATCTTGGAAGTCATTTTTTGGGTACTGTGTCCAGAGGGAGTACCAAAATCTGCCCTCAGCTATGTTTTCAAAATCATTAGAATCCTACAATGGAAGGTTGAACTCTCCAGCAATCTAGTCACCACATTCTGGACCTGTTGTAACTTTCAGGTCATCTCCAAAAACTGTCCTATGTAGAACACATTGCAATCACCAGCTGAGATCAGCCATCCATCATGCTTTTTTTAAAGCAGGAAAAACATTTTGCTAGCTGCAAAATTACCTTAAATCCGGGCGTGAAAATCTTAGGATGCTACAATAGATTTGCAAGTATGGGAGCAAAAGAGAAGCAAAAATTTGGGAATGGGAGGCTGATGGCATTCTCCCCAGGGAGAAACAGGCTACGCTGCAGGTAATTGCCAAGAAAATCAGCTCTGTTTCTTGTTGTGGTACGGAATGACAGAATTCCTTCATTCACCTGGACCAAAATTCCACACGCAATTGTCCCTAAGTGACAGAACAGGATCTGAGCACTTTATTTTCTGGTGGATCTTGAGATGTTGGCATTGCCACCTGTTTCTAGGGGAAAGTTCTTACATGTTTTGTTTAGTCAAAAAAAGAACATCAAAATTTTAACACGTTTCCTATCTTCAGGAGAAGCTGTGCCATGCATAATCCCTGGAATCGTGGGTCCACCTGGACTTCCGGGACTTTCAGGATTACCAGGTAGGTGGCTTTAACCCCAGCTTCTTCTAACAGTCAGAAGGTATGATGAAAACTCTTTAATTTCACATCCTAAAGACAGACTTCACCGTAGTTTCAATTGGGGAAATGGGACCATCCTAGACCAAACCAAGTACAAACATGCCAGGGAATTCTGATTCTGACAGATCAGCCATCAACAGACACCTAGACATTAACAACATCTACAGATTATGCAAAAAAGACTATCAGCCAGCCCCAAAGGGAACAAAAAGACTCAATTACCTCCCCACCCGCAATCAGCACTTAGAGGAGCATAGATTAATTCCAAGATTAACATTGGATCAACAATCAAGTAAACAATACCCCAGTGAAGAAACTGCCAAGACACCAACAGTAAACAGCCCAACCAAAGAACTTCTAAGACCCCTCCCCCCCCAAACACACACCAACACTGACAGGGCCAGCCACTAGAACAGTAGTGGTGAACCTATGGCATGGGTGCCAGAGGCGGCACTCAGAGCCCTTTCTGTGGGCACCCGCGCCATCGCCCCAGTCCTAGGCCTTCAGCTGGGTTTTATACAACCTTTTCGCTTTAGGCCTCCGCCGCCATGTGCAAAAAAAAAAAGGTTCAATCAATCAGTCAATTTCAACTTCTCGCGGGGAAAAAAAGATCTTGCAAAGTTGGAATTGATTGATTGAACTTTTTAGTCCCACCCAGTCTGCCGTTACCACGGCAGCTACGTCCACCCAATGGGCCACACCCAGCCAATGGGCCACACCCACCGGGCACCCGACGATGCATAAGTGGGTTTTGGGTTGCAGTTTGGGCACTCAGTCTCTAAAAGGTTCGCCATCACTGCACTAGAATATAAACTGAGAGCCAACCCCACTCCTTACTAGCACTGGTGATTTTGCCTAGTTTGGGTAATGAAACATCTGCAAGAAAACAGGACACGAAGCAACGGATGGAAACTAATCCAGGAGAGAAGCAACCTGGAACTAAGGAGAAACTTCCTGACAGTGAGAACAATTAAATCAGTGGAACGACTTGCCTCCAGAAGTTGTGAACGCTCCAACCCTGGAAGTTTTTAAGAAGAGACTGGACAAGCATTGAACTGAAATGATATAGAGCAGGGGTAGTCAACCTTGGCTCTTTTATGACTCGTGGACAGCACAGCTGGCTCAGGAATTCTGGGAGTTGAAGTCCACGAGTCATAAAAGAGCCAAGGTTGACTACCCCTGGTATAGAGTCTCCTGCCTGAGCAGGGGGTTAGACTAGAAGACCTCCAAGGTCCCTTTCAACTCTGTTATTCTGTTAAAACAAGTGAGCTCAGAGAGCACCAGAGACGCCTCATTTCACCCCAGCTAAATTAACTATACTCGTTGGGGTGCTTCAGTGCAAAATGCATTTAGGGGAGTCATAGCATCGTTGCACTTTTCCTAGGAGGCTAAGAAGGACAGATGTTTGTTTTTCCCCAAACTGATTTTCTCCTCCTCCTCCTCCTCCTCCTCCTCCTCCTCCTCCTCCTCCAGGTTCCAAGGGTAGCAAAGGATTCCCTGGTTTTTCAGGGCAGCCAGGTTCAATTGGCTTAAAAGGAGAGCCAGGCACACCTGGAGAGGCTCGGTTCCCAGGAATGCCAGGTAAGAACCAGGAAAGAGGGGAAAATCCAGACGTCATTGGCCACACGCTTCCTAATCTTTCCAAAACCCTTCTATGGATACATCCATGAAATCACCAGGAATCAACTGAAATTCCTGAACACTTAAAAAATGAACTACAGATAGTCCTCGACTTACGACAGTGTTTAAATATGCCCGGTGCCCACGGGGTTGGTTTTTTCAGGACTTCTAAGGACTCTTTTTTTAATGCCTTAGCAAACCATGGTGCCACCACATGCCTGTGCGCATTTATTTTGTGGTATAGACACAATGGTTGGCTAGCGTAACTGCAACATCATTCTCCACCTATCAAGTGTATATGGAATGAAGTTTGCTTTCCTTACGGACATCATCTGAGTTTATTGCAGCCCAGGTTTTGCTGTAAATCATAACCACCCTGAATCCACTTGGATCTGGCTTATAAATTTATGAGCAGATGATGAGACACATCAGCTATTGCTGAAAATGTGGCCAGGTGCAAAGAATCAGGATTACATATTAAATTCCAGCTAAGCTGATCTGTAAATTGGTACTAGATAACAGTTAATGGAATTCAAGAGAGGCTGGACGTAGACCTTTTGTGGCTACATAGAGAGTCTAGGCCCGTGGTGGCGAACCTATGGCACGCGTGCCACAGGTGGCACGCAGAGCCCTCTTTGTGGGCATGCGCGCCATCGCCCCAGTCCTAGGCCTTCAGCTGGGTTTTATAAAACCTTTTTGCTTTAAGCCTCCGCTGCCGTGCGCAAAAAAAAAAGATCCAATCAATCAATCAATTTCAACTTCTTGCGGGGGGGGGGGAAAGATCTCGCAAAGTTGGAATTGATTGATTGAACTTTTTAGTCCCACCCAGTCTTCCGTTACCACCGCAGCCACGCCCACCCGATTGGCCACACCCACCCAAAGGGCCATGCCCTCCCAGCACCGACGATAGATGAGTTTGGGTTGCAGTTTGGGCACTCGGTCTGTAAAAGGTTCGCCATCACTGGTCTAGGCTGATTCCTCTCTTGTCTACACCCCCAGACTCTGCCTGTTTTTCTCTTACACTTTCTCCTCCTAAAGCAACTCTTCTCTGTTGCTTTAACATTATTCATGCCTTCTTTTCTTGAAAGGGTTTCCTGGCCCTCGTGGAGATCCAGGTTCAAAAGGACTACCAGGAATTGATGGGGCGGATGGGCTGCCTGGTCCAGAAGGCTGTCCTGGTGTGGTTGGTCCAAATGGATCCCCTGGTGATGTGTTTGGGGCTGAACCAGGATCCCGAGGAGAACCTGGGCCACCTGGCTTACCAGGAGATAAAGGCTTTCCTGGAGATTTTGGCTTTCCTGGAACACCAGGTGAGTTCTAAGCATCTCTTGTTTGGTTGAAAAACACCGAAAAGTTGTTGAATTTCAATGGTTCCTTTTTGGATGGGAAACTCTTCAATGTATCTTAGCTTGGGTTCAAAGAGTGAAGATAGAAAGATTTAAATGGGCTAAATGATCTAAGACAGGGATCTTCAACCTTATGGACTTATGGACTTCAAGTCCCAGCTTTGCTGGCTGAGGAATTCTGGGAGTTGAAGTCCACAAGTCTTAAAGTTGCCAAGGTTGAGGACCCCTGATCTAAGAAGTCTACTGAAGAAAATATTGATAGCTTTTTGATTTCTTTAAGGAGCCATTGATGGGTTGTCTTTCTGGAACAATAGATAGTGGTCTCATTTTATATTATAGAAAAATCAACCTAGTTTATAGGTCACCGTGACTGGCATCACATATCCCCAAAAAGATAGAAACCACAAGTCGAAAATCACATCTTGCTGGTAAAATGTTGAGATAGACATTGCCATTTTTTGCAGTTCCTGGAATATGTTTTTCTTTCCCCTAAAATGAATATTTAAGGGAAACATGAGCAAATAAACCAAATCAGCCAGCTATGCTAACTTGTTTGACTTATACTTTCCAGGGAGAAAAAAGCAAGCACTGTCTTACTTCATTTCAAAGGCAATGTAGACAATTCATTGTGTATTTATTTAAGTTGATACCCAGAAGGTTACAGGTCCTTGCATCATTTTCAAAACTGCATAGATCTTTGCTTTGTGAGGCTTCCAGAGGTTGGAAACATCAAACATCATATATCACAAAGCCAAGGACCTCAGGTTTGTCACATCAGATTCACTAGGGATGACATGGTAGCAATCTTCCAATATTTGAGGGGATGTCCAGAGAAGAGGGGTTCAACCTAGTCTCCAAAGCACCTGAGGGCAGGACAATAAGCAATGGATGGAAATTAATCAACCTAGAATTAAGGAGAAATTTCCTGACAATGAAAACAATTAATTAGTGGAACACCTTGCCTCCAGAACTTGTGCTATTTCATTACTGGAGCTTTTCCAAAAGATATTGGACTGCTACTTGTCTGAAATGGTATGGGGTCTCCTGCTTGAGCAGAGGCTTGGACTAGAAGACCTCCAAGGTCCTTTCCAACTTTGTTATTCTGTAATGATGCCTGAATCAACCCCATGAATTTTGTTGATCACCCATGTAAGAGGGAAAGAATAGGAGTCAGGTCTTCTTTGGTTTTCAGGTCTGGATGGAAAGCCTGGCCTGCCAGGTAGAAAAGGAGGATTTGGAGAACCAGGTCTTCCAGGCTTTGATGGACCGCCAGGACCGCCAGGACCAGGAGGTCCATTTGGCATCAAAGGAAAACCAGGTCCGTTGGGAACAATCGGCCTTCCAGGATCACAAGGTATGGATTGTTTCATCCTGGATGAAGGTACGTGTGGCCTTCAGACATCTCCTCCTGCAGGTTGCCCACTTGAGACATACCCTTCAGCTTGATATCACCTTGGTCTTCAGGTGTTCAGGCTTCTAAACTTACTCAGGCAATTCCAGAGATCTGGAGATGAGGTGGGAGAGCAAAGCAGAGGCTGAAGCTCTCAGCCAAATGTACTGAACCAGCACTGGATAGAGGTAGTCCTCGAATTATGATCATCATTGAACCTGGGATGACAGTCATGAGTCATAGCGGTTGTTAAGCAGGTCGCTTACATGACCACACCCGACTGCACATTTTTTTGCAGTGGTCGTTAAGTGAACACTACAGTCTTTAAACAAATCCATTGTTCCCCAGTGGGCTTTTTCTTTTTTTTCTGGAAACTAGAAATAAAATGGGCTGAAAACCCATAAAAAAACCCCACCGGAAACTGCAGTTGTGAGACCGGAGGACCGATGCATTGGCTTTCGTTTATGTAGACAGCCATAAAGCTAGTTGCTAATTGTCCAAAATGTGATCACATGACCATGGGAGAGGGTTAGGCGCTTGTCAGAACTTGAAAAATCAAGTCGTAAGTACCTTTTTTAGAGCCCGTTGTAATTTTGAACAGTCACTAAGTGACTAGTCATTAAACAAGGACTACTGTACTTGTATAGTTTCACTGAAAAGAGTACACAGGGGGCTGGGGGGGGCTGGCACATTGCAAATGATTACATTAATGCCCAAGAACAGTGGTGGTGAACCTTTTAGAGACCGAGTGCCCAAACTGCAACCCAAAACCCACTTATGCATCGTCAGGTGCCGGGTGGGTGTGGCCCATTGGCTGGGTGTGGCCCATTGGGTGGCCGTGGCTGCGGTGGTAACGGCAGACTGGGTGGGACTAAAAAGTTTAATCAATCAATTCCAACTTTGCAAAAAAAAAATTCCCGCAAGAAGTTGAAATTGACTGATTGATTGAACCTTTTTTTTTTTGACACGACGGTGGAGACCTAAAGCGAAAAGGTTTTATAAAACCCAGCTGAAGGCCTAGGACTGGGGCAATGGTGCGCGTGCCCACAGAGAGGGCTTTGTGTGCCACCTGTGGCATGCGTGCCATAGGTTCGCCACCACGGCCCAAGAATGTCTCTGGGTGCCATATAGATTCTCTCAGCTCAACCCACCTCACAGAGGGAAGTAGGAGATAAGTTTCCTTTCTTGAGTTATTTATAAAAATATATATAAAGGCAGGATAAAAAAATATTTTTTTAAAAATACTGCCCAATCTGCCTCAGATAGATAGGTCATTGTACCAACTGTTTCACTGAAGATTACGTAACTGTCTAAAATGAGCCTTTTCATTTCATGATCATGTCATTCACGACTAATTTTCATGATCCATATTCATTAATTAATTTCAGGACATCCCCATGCCATGGGAGATTTGCACCCCATCCACCTCTTCTCATTCATATGGCCCAATGTCTCCCTGTGATCTTCCTAAGCAGCCAGAATGAAGGTCCCAACGGTGCTGTTTGCAACTGGACTTTTATTTTTCCTTGAAAGTGTTTCACTTCTCATCCAGGAAGCTTCTTCAGTTCTGTTCAGTTCAAAACTGAAGAAGCTTCTTGGTTGCGAAACAAAACATCTTCAAGCAAAACAAAGAAAGTCCAGTTGCCTTTTGAAAAAGCATCTTTGGGACAACTGTGATCTGGATGACTGAGAATCTCTATAGATAACCAGAAAACTGGTTTTCTTAATTTCTCAAAAGCCTCTTGGATGTATTGCAGTTGTGATAGCCACAAGCCCCTGTGGATGAAACTGCTTGGAGTTTAATAAATGGCACTATAATAAACCATTCTATTGTCAAACAAGAATACAAACAGTTCAAGTACAGTGCTCAGCTCTATGCCAAGCATAATTCACAGCCATTCTTGTTCTGGAACAGAAATTATCTTGCAAATCCTTACGTCAGTGATTCTAAATAGAATTAAATTTAGGCACTAAATTTAACAATTGCTGGGTTTTGTACCAGCTGTAACTGCCGGGCTGTCCTCAGTTTCCCTTTGTTACTTGATCCAGTGGCCCCTCAACAATCTCAGCAAATGTCTTTCCATCACCCTCCTGGTCCTTTTAATGAAGGTGCCAGGAACTGGTTTACTTCTGCTTGCAATATAGAGTATCTACACTGACTTGAGATATTTCCACACGAGCATACATGGATGCTTCACCTCGAAGAGAATCCATCTCTAATCCACATCCTGAATAACTGAGCTGCCAATTAAGATGGTAGAAGGTGGTCTTCTCTGACCTTGATGCCACAGCAGAAATAGTTCCTTCAAATAAAAATACGAAGTCCCGGGATGGAAGGGAAAGAAAACAAAATCTGGAGGAATAAAAAATGTTCAAAGGAAATCCAGGAGGAAACTAATCTTTCCCTTACCCAAATATTTCTACCACCACCAGCATCAGCCCAGTATTCACATTTCTATCTGCTGTCTCCATCCACCCAACCCCAGGGAACCCCATCCATATGTTTGATCTAAGCTGTGTTGAGAAAGAGCTCAGTTGTCCCAAAGGTGCTCCTTCAAAAAGCAACTGGACTTTGTTCTGAAGTTCTAAAGAAGCTTCTTGGATGAGAAGCGAAATGTCTTCAAGCAAAAATAAAGAAAGTCCAGTTGCCTTGAAAAAAAAGCACCTTTGGGACAGTCACGACCTGGATGACTTGAGAATCTCCATAGACGAAGAACTCAGTTATTTTCCAAGTCATTAACTTCATTCTCAGCCTTGTGCTTTCTTCCTGGTTCACATGTTTTTGTCTGTTTTTCCTCACCATGTTTCTGTTCCATTTGCCATCATCTCTCCATTTCTGATGTCACACTGTTTTGGTTTTGGGGGTTCTCCACATAGGCTGCCAAGGTGAGAGAAAAGGCTTTGTAGCATAAAATCTCTCGGACTAACAGCTGCCTAGCTGATTTTGCTGTAGAACTTGCACTGATCGTGATACCCCTTATTTCAATCCTGCAAAGCATTGTGGCCCTCACCTTTTTTTTGAAAAGGGGTCTGTACATGAGCATGATGGACTTCTCATCCCGGAGAAGGTCTGTTTGTGTGGCCACTAAATCTGGAGAAGGTCTATCAGTCTGGACATCGAGAGTCAACACCAACTCAATGGCAACTAATCACTCAACCAACAGGGACTTTCACTTAATTTTAGATCTTTGGTGTGTTTTTTTTTTCCCCATCTACAGAAATTTTATATTTTTCCTGAAAAAGAAGCTGTGGCTTTTAAGTGATGTTAGTCACAACTGCACAAAGTTTGTTAGATTTTTTTTTTAGCCTCCCAGCATTAATCATTTTAGTTGTTGCATGTCTAAAAAATTATCTGGACTATTAAGACTCTCCCTGTATTCAGAAGCTAAATTCCACCCCGTTGGGCTGGTTTTATCAGCGAAGTTATTTCTAACGTTTTCAGCACAGTTTTGCAGATTGTTATTTAGGTTCTGCCTTACTCACGCTTCAGCTTTTAAATTTAATTTTAAAAAGTAAAGACTAGGTCAAATTGAGCTTGACTTCTGGTGACTGGATAGATACACCCATGATAATTTTACTGGCAACAGCATGGATGTGAATTGCCAAAGCTTTCTCCTGGAAGATTTATAATTTTACCGTCTAGACTACAGTCCTGTCCATTGGTGTTCCATCCAAGTCCAATTCTGCTTAGCTTTGTCAAGATCAGATACAGCCAGTTGACTGCTGCCACTAGTGTGATTTAGTCTTCCTTAAGTCAAGCACAATTTGTGATTTCATCCATGTACTTCAACGTTAATAGGTTTTCTCCACTGGAATCCAGCCCAGTCCATTGTCTAGTCAAGAGCCTAGAATAAAGGAAAAGCAAAGACTGGGAAAAACATTTTGGTATGATTTAGATTAGAATGAGAGTAGAGAGTGGAATGTGACACGCCAAGAAGTTTCTAGTCCCCTTTGGTAGCCTTACACGACTCACGTTATTTCCAAATGGTAACTGATAATGCCTAAATTATCCCAAACATAAGGGGTTTCACTGTTGGCAATTGTCCATTGGTATATAGGCAGTAGCTTTCCTAGAGCGCTTAATCACTAGGCAACTAATACTTCTTTTTTTTTTTTACATTTCTAACCCTGTGTGCTTTAGAAAGTCTGCATGATTTTACTTTATTGTTTTGCCGCAGTTCAGTTAGCTTTACACCGATAAAATGCTTTAAGTGTTAAGCTCTTGAAAGTTGGCGCAGCCATGGTAGAAACGTTGTCCTGGGGAAAACACGGTGATGGTTTGGGTTTTGAACCATTCAGGGCTTCCTGGAACAAAAGGACCAAGAGGAGATGCTGGTTCACCAGGTCCCGCCGGCATGAAAGGGCTCCCAGGGCTTAATGGAAGGCCAGGAGAGGCTGGAGAACGAGGATTGCCTGGACCTCCGGGTCTCTGGGGCCCAGACGGAACTCCAGGTTTTCCCGGCTCAAAAGGTAATTTTTTTCCGAATTTATAGCCCCGGGCTTGAATGAGAATTGTGGGCTTTGACCTGGGTTGAGCTTCCAGGTTGCTCTGAATGAACCTGTGAGCTTGGAGACTGGCCTCGGAAGAAGATTACAGCAAGTCCTCAACTTATAACCACAACTGAACCCCAAATTTCTTTAGCTAAGTTGAGTTTGGCCCCATTGGGCGACCTCTCCTGCCACAGTTGTTAAGTGAATCACTGCAGTTGTTAAATTAGTAACACGGTCGTTAAATGAATCTGGCTTCCTCCATGGACGTTGCCTGTCAGAAGGTCGCAGAAAGTGATCACGTGACGCCGGGACACAGCAACCGACGTAGGTACATGCCAGTTGCCAAGCGTCTGAATTTCGATCACACAGTTTAAGGCATTCCTATGCACCTTCGGTTGTGTCCATGTGGTGATGGCTCTATAGAAACTCTAAGCCATATGTTGCTTCATTGCTCTTTATATAAAGACTCTCGACAGATTCTTATACATCCGATATTGAAGAAATTTCCAGGCAGGGGATATGAATTTTATCTAAAGTTGCTACTTTCGGATAAGGATCCGAAAATATCAATTCAGGTTTGTGCCCAATTTTGTGCCACCATTTGCACAATACGTCGCACCGTTATTAAGGTCTGAAAAAAAATTTAATACGATGTTTTATTCTGAGAATTTTGGATTATACTATATTGATTGCTTGGTGGTTTTATATCCTGTAAATATGGAAGTAAAATTGTTACTGTTGTTAATACATTTTGAATATGTCTGGCCTTATGGCTGTAATAAACAGATTGATTGATTGATCACACGAATATGGATTGCTGCAATGGTTGTAAGTGTGGAAAACGGTCATAAGCCGTTGTCTTCAGTGCCATCGTAACTTTGAACGGCCACTAAATGAATGGTTGTTAGTCAGGGACTGTCTGCTCCTCCTTTCCCCCCCCCCAAAAAAAATTCCATGTACTTTGCTCAGATTAACGCTTGGTTGTTTCAAACCAGGTGAAAAGGGCTCGTTGGGCGTGATTGGCTTTCCCGGGATGCCAGGCCCACCTGGGCTTCCTGGCGTGGATGGCCTCCAAGGAACGTCTGGTGAACCAGGAAGAAGTGGAAGCCCTGGGTTTTCTGGCTTCCCTGGCCTCAAAGGTGAGTTGAGCAATTTTGCAGGAAGCATGGTGTAACACCAACCCAGCCCCAAAGCTTTTGTTGTATGTGCTGTCTTTGCTTTCTGATTATTATTATTATTATTTATTGAATTTATATACCGCCCTATCTCCCTTACGGGACTCAGGGCGGTGAACAGGCGATAATAAAAACCACGATAAATATACACAAGTTTCTGTTCTAAAATCAAATTAAATAACAGGCCTGCTCTAAAAACACACCCATACAAAAAANCGGGGGGTAGGTCATTCCAGAGGGCAGGAGCTGCCACAGAGAAGGCTCTCCCCCTGGGGGTCGCCAGCCGGCATTGTCTGGCCGACGGCACCCTAAGGAGGCCCTCTCTGTGGGAGCGGACTGGTCGAAGGGAGGTGTTTGGTAGGAGGCGGTCTTGCAAATACCTAGGTCCATTGCCACGGAGCGCTTTAAAGGTTGTCACTAACACCTTGAAGCGCACCCGGAAGGCCACAGGCAGCAGTGATGAAACTAGGACTTGAATTCTCTTGCCCAATGTTCAGAATTGCCTCCCGGAATACACGTTAAGATACAAAGTCCTATTTCACATGCCTCCTCAAAAACCATGAAGTCTTAGTCACGACTTAGTCCTGGTTTCTATGTACCGATAAAGGAGAATATTTGTAGCTCAGGGTGGAAAAGAAGGGTCCTTGGTGCTCTCTGAGCTTGGTGGTTTTCTTGCAGACGTTTCATTACCCAACTAAGCAACAGCATCAATGGTGGAAGGACATAGGGTTTGCAGAGAGGAGAAGGAGGAGGTCCTTAGTGCTCTCTGAGCTTGGTGGTTTTCTTGCAGATGTTTCATTACATCACCAGTGCTAGTAAGGAGTGGGCTTTGCTCTGAGTTTATATTCTAGGGGCTTCAACCAAACTCAGAGACCACCAAGGCCCCCTGGTTCCTGTGTCCTTGCAAAATGCCACTTAGGACTATAGTTATTTGCAATGCCACTTAGGGCTATGCAACTGAAACAACTCGTTAATCGCTTTCCTGCTTACAGCTGTCTCCGTCGTCCTTTAAGTAGTTCTTTTGAACCGGACTCCTGATAGTAAGTTCCTTGGTTGAGAGTTCAGTCCTCTTCTATTCTATATATTGTAATACGCAAAGTGCTTTTGAGGTTCTATAAATTAAGACAAGATCTAAATACTTCTGGTGCTCTCTGGATCAGTATAGGCCAGTGATGGCAAACCTTTTAGAGACCGAGTGCCCAAAAACTGACCCCGTCCCCGCTCCACCCCCTGCCCCGCCCCCACTCCGCCCCACCCTGCCTGCCCGCAGGGCCACTCACCGCCTCCAGGGCCCGCCGCAGATTGCCCAGGCAGCCGAGCAGCGCCATGGCAGCTACACCCTCTGTCCGTGCCCCGCAGCATCAACTGTGTGCAATGGGGCATGAGGGCAGAGTCTTGTCTACGCTGCCTGGCTGCCATGTCCTTGGCTGCACTGCTCCGCGTGGACCATGCTCAGGGGCGACTCTCCTCCAGGGGCTTGCTGGCGAGGGGGTCGTGGGGGAGGCAAGGCTGGGGCAACGGCACGTGTGCCCACAGAGAGGGCTCCGAGTACCACCTCTGGCACGTGTGCCATAGGTTCACCACCACTGGTATAAGCAGAATAAGCATCTTGCTGCGTTCCTCTGTCTTCTTTTGTGCAGGGGACAGAGGTGTCCATGGTCCTCCTGGCCCTCCCATTTCCATACCCCCAGAGGTGGCCCTCCGATTCAAAGGGAATAAAGGAGATTCTGGACTGGTTGGACAGAGAGGGTATCCAGGACCAAGAGGTATGTGTTTGGCATCAGATAACGTCCATTTTATTTTTATCCTGAACTACGTGGGCCATGATAGGTGTTCAAGCTGACTCTCTTTGTCCTGTTGTCCTTGAGATATATTGGAACTCCTACCTAACCAATCTAGATCAAAGAAATCTGCTCTTGCCTATGCTCGTGAGCATTTCATTACAGATAGGTGAGGATCCCCAAATCTCCATTTGTGGGAGACTTGCTTCCTTCTAATGGGCAACAGAGAGGGAGACTCCATTCTTTTAAACTGTGGCTGCGGAAATCAAGACGCTGGGCTACACCTTCCATTGGTCCACCACCCAAGGCAGCATTTACGCACAAATGGCTACTTGACCTGGGAGCTAGAAATGAAATATTTTGAGGATGCAGGGATGACCATCAGAAGAGAACTAGGACCACCCTGCTTTTTCTGTGGTTGTTGTTGTTGTTAATTGCGAAGTCGTGTTCGACCCATCGCAACCCCATGGACAATGTTCCTCCATGTCTTCCTGTCCTCTACCATCTTCTGGAGTCCATTTAAGCTCACGCCTACTGCTTCAGTGACTCCATCCAGCCACCTCATTCTCTGTCGTCCCCTTCTTCTATTGCCCTCCATCTTTCCCAGCATTAGGCCCTTCTCCAGTGAGTCCTTCCTTCTCATTCGGTGGCCAAAGTACTTGAGTTTCAACTTCAGGATCTGGCCTTCTAAAGAGCAGTCGGGGTTGATCTCTTCTAGGACTGACTGGTTTGAACGCCTTGTGGTTAATTGTTCTGGAAAGCAGAATGCTAGTCCCGGCACTGCCTGCCTTGCGAAAGAAATCTCTAATTATTGTAGCATTGCCTCCTTCAACCGGTAACTCATCTCACAATAGGCTGGTGGTAGGCAAGGTGAAACCTAACCAATCTGCATTTTTAAAGAAGCATTAGACCCACTGTATCACTGTTTCTCTTTCTGTAGGGGGAAAAGGAGCTCCTGGGGTCCGGGGGCAGCCGGGACTTCCAGGAAGATCCGGATCGCCATCTAGGGAGAAAGGACAGCCAGGAGAGCCAGGTTTTCCAGGAACGTTTGGTCGTCCTGGGTTATTGGGACAAAAGGGATCTGGTGGCATCTCAGGCTTTCCTGGAATGCCTGGGGGAAGAGTAAGTATCCTTTCTCTTTTTTCCTCCTAGTTGGGTGGGAAGCACTTCCACTGTTCTTCCACTAAAAGTGGCCACTACTTTTAGACTTTGGGTGTCTTAGTGAGCTCCTAACAACTTCAGGATCCTTTGGGTCCTTCATAAGGTTTTGGTCCATATATTCTTCATGAGGTAGAAATGCACTAGCTGTATAACGTCTACTCAAAAGGAACTCTGGGTCTGCTTTGGCAGAAGACATGAGGATACAGTCAGGAAACAGCTTCTCTGCATTTCCCTGGATCTCCCGTATCACACAATCAACAACTGGGAGAGGAATCTAGGTGAAATTCCTTGAAGCTGTTGATCTTGCTGTTGGGTTGAGTAGCACTATATAGATCAGACATGTCAAACACAAGGCCCGGGGGCCGGATGCGGCCCATGAAGTGGTTTCATGTGGCCCATGAAGCCATCCTGGAAACAGTGAGGGAACAGCCCCCGCTGCCTTGGCCCTGGCCAATGTACAATTTTGTGGTGGCCATCTATGCTGAAACGCATTCAGTCTTAGCTCCACAAGGCCGTCTGGAAACAATGAGGAACCAGCCCCTGCTGTGTTGGCCCCGCCCCCTGGGTGCATGCTGGGGAGGTGCCACCCTTTGTGAGGAATGAAGAAATGGACCATGCCTTGGCGCTTGCCCCGGTCCCACCCCCTTCTGCCAGAGACTCTCAGATCTATCCCACTTCTGCCCAGGCCCCCACAGGCACCCTTGACGCAAACGATGTAGAGCTGGCCATGCCCACCCAAGTAGGCTACACCGATTCCACGCCCACCAAATAGGCCACACCCACCCTGGCCACACCCACCCTGAGGGCAACCGCAATGCTGATGCGGTCCTCAATGAAATTGAGTTTGACACCCCTGATATAGATTGCCAGAAGTTTCTTCAAATGGAAATCAAAACCTGGAGTTGGCAGTGACCCTGCAGTCTTCCTTTTCCAGTCTCTAGAATCCCTACAAATTACATTTCCCTTCCCCCAATGTTGTATATACTATAGGTAGCCCTCAACTTACAAAAGTTCATTTGGTGACCGTTCAATGTTACAAAGCCACTGAAAAATGTGACTTATGATCATTTTTCACACTTACGACCATTGCAGCATCTCCATTATCAGGTGATCAAAAGTCAGATGCTTGGCCACTGACTCATATTTATGACGGTCGCAGTGTCCCGGGATCTTGTGATCCCCTTTTGGGACCTTCTGACGAGCAAAGTCAATGGGGAAGATGGACTCACTTAACACTTGTGTTACTAACTTAACAACTGCAGCGATTCTCTTAACAGCTGTGGCAAGGAAGGTCATAAAGTTCACTTAACAAAGGTTTCACTTAGCAACAGAAATTCTGGACTCAACTGTGGTCGTAAGTCAAGGATTACCTGTATTTAAAAAACATTCTGTGCTACCTTGTGAGTTTTCTGAGTTTGTACATTTCAGGTCAACTACCACAACTCTTAAAAAAGGGGACATGACAGTTTTTCACCCTTATGACCGTTGCAGCATCCCCACGGTCACTGTCGTCGTTTCAGATAGCTGGTGGTCACAATAATAGTAACTAGAAAGGAACTTCCTCTCTGGATACTACGAGGCCAATCGCACCACCATGAAAGCTGATTTCAGTGCTAATTTTGATTATTGCATGACACTTTCTTCATTAGGGTGCTGAAGGTATACCAGGCTCACTGGCCCCCCCAGGAATTAACGGATTGCGTGGTCCAAAAGGTAAATCATTGATATCGTCTTACACTTTTTGCTGAGAAAGGGGGGAAAAAATGAACTGACGATTTATAGAGAAGATGATTAGAAAAAGTAGATTAGGGAAAGAAGGAAAGCTCGATGTAACCTTAGAGAGAGAAGCAAAATAGAAATGTACTTATAACAGCTGTTAAGAAAATCGAAAGCCACTTCTTTTTTATTCTTTCTTTCTTTTATACTTCCCTTTCTATGGTTCTTTTCCACTTCTCTATTACTTTTCTCCATTTATCTAAACTTAAAATTTGTATTGATTATGCTCTTTGGGGGAAAAAAAAACCTCCTTAAAAAAATGTGGAAGAGAAAATGGTACTGGAAAAACCGAAGGGTTTTCCCAGAAAACTCTGGGCGTGGGAGAAGTGGGGTGAGTTGTCAGAACTGCTGAGATAAAAAGCAGATGATTGTTTTTCTTTTTCAGGTGACCGAGGGGAAACCCGAGGAATCCCAGGTGGTGTGGGACCTAAGGGCCAACGAGGGGACCGAGGGCTTCCAGGTAAATAAGAAATCAATAGCCTACAATGACTCAAGGAAGGGGAACTAGTAAGCTTACCTTAGATTACTTTTACTATACATTAACTGAAAGTCCACTTGTAGGAGAAGAGCACACAGCTGGGGGGAGGAGTTAAGCATATCATCAGTTTAGAATCATTATATTTCCACAAATGGTCTAAGTCCGTGGTGGCGAACCTATGGCACGCATGCCACAGGTGGCACATGGAGCCCTCTCTGTGGGCACGCGTGCCATCGCCCCAGTCCTAGGCCTTCAGCTGGGTTTTATAAAACCTTTTCACTTTAGGCCTCCGCCGCCATGTGCAAAAAAAAAAAAAGGTTCAATCAATCAATTTCAACTTCTTGCGGGGAAAAAAAAGATCTCACAAAGTTGGAATTGATTGATTGAACTTTTTAGTCCCACCCAGTCTGCCATTACCACCGCAGCCACGCCCACTCAATGGGCCACACCTACCCAATGGGCCATGCCCACCCAGCACTCGATGATACATAAGTGGGTTTTGGGTTGCAGTTTGGGCACTTGGTCTCTAAAAGGTTCACCATCACTGGTCTAAGTTCAGTCCCACTTGAATTCCGGTGACCCTTATCTGCCACCAATTTAGTACTGACCTTGAGCTGATTAGAGTCGTGTGTATAGGCACACGAGCAATAAACCTTCTGAACTGCAATTTAATGTATGGTCTTGATCCTTTGAGCCTGACACCACCTTTCTTAAGGGATCAGTGTTAACTTTCTTACAATCCTTAGAAATGAAGTCCTTGTCAAGCGAAATCCCGGTGAACCCCCAGCATGGTTGAGTGACTGTTGACATGCTTTACGAATAGACATTTGTCGGCTCATTTCCTGCTAAAAAGGGAGTAAATTCCTACGCATGATTTTGGAATTTTTCTATCCCATGGAAATACTGAGTTCATTCATTTTAGAGATGTGAAAACTGGAGGGGGAAAAAAATCAGACAGGGGTACAAATTTTCAACTCCAAGAATTTCCTAGGTTGGGGAAGATGGCACTTTAATGGGTCATCTTACGGTTTTTGAAGGTATCACAGGTGTCCAAGGAACAAAAGGTGACCCAGGATACCCAGGAGATCCTGGACTAAATGGACAGAAAGGTTCACCAGGAAACCCTGGACAAGAAGGACCAAGAGGTAACCAAAGCCATTTGTTTTTCATATTTGGGGCAAAGACATGTCATTTGCAAGGTGGATCTTCTAAGGCAGAGGGGTTAGCAGCTATTTTGCATCCAGAACTCTCACAAGAATATTCTGCATAAATTCTCATGCAAGATCATCCAAATCTCGTCCGATTTTGACAAAGTTTTTGCCCAAAAAATATTTATGGATGTACTTGTGTAGTCCCCAGGAGTTGACCTTAACTCAAGGGAGACTTATCCAATCTGGCTGAATCTAAGGTGGCTTAGATTTGATCAGTGTCTAGATGAGAAAACTCTGGAAACCTTCTTACGTTGGTTCATAACTCATAAAGCTGTCAACTTAAGTAGGTGCTAAATACTTGATATTTTGGTCCTGTGTTTCCATTCCTTAATTCTAAATTTGTGTCCTTGGAACTCCCTTTCATTAGGGTTCAGTTAAGTAAGACTCACGGCTTTTGAAGATTTTAACATTATGTAGCTATATATTCTGCAACTTTGGGAGCTCCAAATGTAAATTCTTTCTTTTCCCCCTTTAGGCTTTCCTGGATCTGCGAGAGGCAGCCCAGGTTTTCCAGGTAATCCTGGGCAACGTGGACCTCCAGGATTGCCTGGATCTCCTGGATCTCCTGGCCCTGCAGGACCAAAAGGTTTGTGCTGCATTTTGGAGTTGTTCTTTGAAAACCTTACTTTAGAGAGAAATTCAAATTATGGGTTGGAATAGCAAACCAAATCTTGCAAAAACTCTTGGCACCGCACTGAAAGAAAAATGATGAATTCACTTTTCCTTCACTTATTAACAGCAGTTAGGTCAGGGAGAAATCCGCAATTGATGACTGCTAGGTGTCCTCGGTTCGCCAATCCCAGCAGGCCATTCCTACTTCAGGATCGATTAACTGGATTCATACATGATGAGGATATAGAACAGGGTCTCTGATGAAGTTGCTCGGATGAGCAAAGAAATGTCTCAGATTAACAAAGTTTGGTCCAATTGCCACGATTCAACCTTTAGACACCGTTGGCCTGGATGATTGAGTCTTCGCTGACATACAGGATAGGGTCTTTTTAATGAAGAAGTCTACTGTAAAGGATTCTACTCCCAAGATTTTTGTTTCACTTTCTTACTTTGACAAGCCGTGGTCCAGAATTTCTCAACTTCTTTGGAAAACGTCTTGCGTGACCTTGACATTATTTAGTGCTGTATTATGTTACTGAATTGTTTTTTGTCTTCAGACAAAGCTTTTTTCAAGCTTCCGTGCGGGTCTCTTGCCCAAACATCTACCATGTTCTTGTAGTAGGTAAAAACAATAAATACGCAGCAGCAGCAGCATCAAACCTTCTAAAATGTATCTACAGGATACCCAGGATTTCCAGGACTGACTGGCCTAAATGGTTTACCTGGCACTAAGGGCTCACCTGGAAAACAAGGTAAATTGAGACATCCTTGAAGGCTTCCACAATAAGGCCAAAAAATGCAGTATTTTCTTCCTCTAAATGCTTCTATTTTGTCCAACCTCTGACGCAAATGTGTGATTCCAATAGAAGAGAATCTCTGTAGCTCAGCGTTGAGCTGTGGAGTTCTTGGTTGTTGGCTTGTAGACATTTCATTACCCAGCTAGGTAACCTCACCAGTGCAAGTCAATTAATCAAGCTGAGTGACAGGCGCTGATGATGTTATCTGTTCGGTAACAAAACATCTGCAAGAAAATAATCAAGTCTGGAGAGCACCAAGAATTCCACAAATAACGTGAACTGAGACTGTGGTGCGATGATGTCATCAGCCATGTTTTGGCATTTGGCTGCTCCCTGTAGAAGCATCTAAAATCCTTGGGCCCTTCAAATCCTTTTCCTGCAGATTCCCCAAAGCCGTATTTTGCTTTCTCCCATTTTGCTGTCAAATTCTGAGGTATCATAGCTACCGAAACAGGAATGTGCTTTTCCAACTTCGTGGAAATTTGGTTCCCTGGGATTTATTTCAGCCATCAAGTATTACCAATTGCTAGTAAACAAGGGCTGGGTCAAACTGCTGTTCATGGTTTTTCTCATTTTATTAGGCCTGAATGAAAACGGACTCCCTGGACCGGCAGGAATTCCAGGTGTCAAAGGTCAACGAGGTGAACCCAGTTTCCACTTTGGAGCTTCTGGTCTTCGTGGACCAAAAGGGCCTGCAGGAGAAATAGGTAAATAATAGAAGTTGCAAGAGAGAGAGTACTTGTAAGGACCCACCTCACTTTACATCTTAAGAAGACAGAACTCTTGGAATAACTCTTCCAACAGGCATCTTTATTAAGAGAAAATGATTGCAGGCATGCTAGACAGGATCTGGGGAATTCTCTCCCCTCCTTCAATGTTTTAAAGTGTTCCCAAGCAGCCCCCACCCCACAGTTCTTCCAGGCGATGATCACTCATCCTCCCTTTTCCCAGATCCCAGGCATTGCATTGTTCCCCCCTTTTCCCTCACTGCCCGCAAAAGGGAGACTTCAGAGAGAGAGTAGATGAAAGGCGATGGCCATATTGTTATGGTCAGTCCTCTTGATGAGAATCAACATACAGTCATTTTGTAGTTTAATGAAGGAAATGAGAGTCATAAAACCCCCTTGCTTATCCTCCTCCCCTTTCGTAATATGACAGAATCTAGAGACAGTAAGAAATGGGTTTTTATCAGAGTAGGTAGCTAGAAATGAAATATAATTGGATTCTGACATCACTGTAGTTGAATAGCATCAAGAGCTGTAACAGCATTCAAATTATCATTAATGATGCCAAGAATTATTAAGATTGAGAAGACCCTGGTTCATATCTTACCTCCATCTGAACTTGTCATGAAGGTATCCAAAGGACACCCTTTATACTCCACTGCAAAATAAGCCACACATAACTTATAGGATTTTTATAAGGAATACTCTACTCAAGTATGATAAATCCAAGCATTTAACATTCAATTACTTAACATTTAATTCTATCAGATTATTTTCTAAGGTTGTTATATCCAAAATGAAAAGTAGGGTTCTCCTTTCCCCTCAACAATTAACTTTTTAAATAAAA
Organism: Protobothrops mucrosquamatus; assembly: GCF_001527695.2. Lineage (NCBI taxonomy): Eukaryota > Metazoa > Chordata > Lepidosauria > Squamata > Viperidae > Protobothrops > Protobothrops mucrosquamatus. The sequence goes on along the minus strand of NW_015386101.1, from coordinate 525,865 downwards.
AAAGATTTTTAAATTTGCTGAGAATGCAGGAAAATATCTTCCTTTGAGGGCTCGGATAAATTCAGTCGCAGAATTAATCTTGTAAAAATGGTCAAGCTTGATGCCCAGTCATAACATCCATGTTGATGTCTTGGCAATGTATACAAATGTGATCTTCCATGGCTGCCTTCTGTTGTTTTTTCCCCTTCTATTTTTGCCCTAGCCTATAGCTCCGGACTTGACTTCTTAGTCTCCCACTTAAATACCAATCTACTCCAACTCTACTTAACCCTTGTTGAGACAATGGACAATTGTTGGGACAGTATATTTGGGTGAGTGTGGAAGCCCTAGCTGGCTTTTGATGGAAAAGGAAGGCTCACAAGCTATACTAAGGAGCATGCAAGATCTTTGCTGAGTTCCATCTGGCCATGTTTTCTTCTGCATTCTCCTTATCCCTATGCCAGATTTTCCTCCCAAACCTTGAACATTTGTAACTCCTCTGAGTATGCCCAGTTCGTATTTGGTTGCCTTTTTTTTGGAAGGGGGGGGAAGAGAGATTGTCTCAGGGATTGTCATGCCTCCGTCCAAGCCTGACTCTGAGGAAGACATGGAGTTCCCTGTTGAGTCCCAAGAGGGGGTGTCTGTGGCTTCGGAGGACTATGGGGAGGAGCAGGCTGAAGCAGGCCAGGGCCCTTCCAGTTTGGAACAGGGAAGGCAGGGCTCAGGCGAGGAGCAAGGCCCCTCCCCACCAGATCCCAGAGCAAGGAGAGCAGAGAGGAGGAGGGAACAACGGAGGCAGGCTCACTTGCTCAGGAGGAGAGCATCATGCCCCACTCCACAAGGCACACCTGGGGAGTAGGTATTTAAGGAGACGCTGTGGGGTGGGGCATTTGCCGGAAACAAACGTGAACTCTTGTGACATGAGCTCTTGTACCTGGACTCTTTGTATTTTGGATCAAGTTTGTTTCCTGCTGAATTCTCCTTGCTGTCCTCCGTTTTGCAATTTGCAGGTTACAGGCAAGCTGGGCGTGGAAAAGATCATACTTTGTTATCTGTTTTACTTTAAAGAACTGTTGAACTCCGTTGACTGTTTTATTGAACTTGTGCCAGCATATGCGGGGGCTGTTGGGTGAACGTTGGCAGTGCTTACAAAGACAATTATTCTGACCAGCTAAGTGCTTTGCCTCCGTTCGGGGCCCTGGGTCATCACAGGGATGCTGATACTTAGCAGAATTCTTCTCCTCCTCTTTTCCCTTCTCCTTCCCCTCCTCCTCTTTTCCTTCTTCTTTCTTCCTTCTCTTTTACCACTTCAGGTGTCGAAAGCTCTGGTTCTTTGCACTTCTGGCAACCTCAGTAGGGTGTCTTTGATGTTGGCACTCCATCTTCTGGGTCTGCCTTGTGTTTTTGGCCTTTTCGCCTTAGCAGAATTAGAAGCTTCAAATCCAGCATGACCATCACCTTATTACATCCTTAAGTTTAGTCAATTAATGTACATTCTCTCCTCCAGGCTTTTTTTCCTAAGCAATGCAGAGTCTGGGAAACGTTTGTTTCTGTCAGGGATCTGCAACCTTGGGCTGAGGAATTCTGAGAGCTGAAGTCCACAAGTCTTAAAGTTGTCTAGGTTGCAGACCCCTGGTTGATGTCCTTTTAGGTCTTCCTGGGAGCCCAGGTGCCACTGGTGTGCGAGGCCCCCCTGGCACCTCTGTGCCTTCAGACATTCCTGGAAAGCCTGGTGATGCTGGACGTCCTGGAGAAGATGGGCTGCCAGGTATGGAAGCAGAGAGCTTTGGGATGGGTTTTTACGGGAAGATCTCATTTACAAACTGGTTGTAGTATCCCTTGTGCAGGTTTGATTTAACATGTGTAAACCTAACCCTTGTGGCTAATAAGTCCATGATTTATGGCAAGGGTCTTCAAACGTGGCCCTTTTATGACTTGTGGACTTCAACTCCCAGAATTCCTCAGCCAGGCACGCGTGCCTGGCTGAGGAATTCTGGGAGTTGAAGTCCACAAGTCATAAAAGGGCCACGTTTGAAGACCCCTGATTTATGGTCTAGAGTAGTTGCAAATTCAGCCAATTGTCATTTATTTAATAACCACAATTGAATACACTCTGGTTCTAAAAAAAATAATGAAACCCTACTTTAAAAAAGAGGATAACTTTATTTACTTACGGAAAAAAGTCCACAAGGAAAAATTAAGCTGGATCGAGAAATAATGACAAGGGTTGCATCACGTGTTACAAATCTAACACCTGCATTCCCAGGATATATATTAAACTTGGTTAGCTGTGACTTAGCCTGATAGACAAAGCCAAGCCTCAAGGTTAACTTTTTATTCAATGGATTGCTGAAACCTAGAATCATGGTTTAATTCAATGACAAGCATGCTGGGGAAACACAGCTTATGTGTGATTCCAGATCTCTTGAAGTCACTAATTTCTCCTCTTGAAGAGCTTGGATGGATTGTTAGGTGTTTGAGCCCATCAGGAATTTAATTCATGCCTTCTCCAAATGCAAAAAAAGTGATGCGTTGTAGTGGTTGATGTTATTATGGCTGTTTGCACAATCAGCCAGATGTTCAAACTGCATTTGGCAGTTTTATCCACCATCAAGTCCTTCCCAAGGGCCTGAGATAGGCAGGTGTGGATATCTGATGGTAGTAATGCCAGGATATAAGCTGCTCCAAGCAAAGCTGCCTTTTGCAATTGACTGATGGGGGATTTTGCCAATGCCAGTCGGGTTCAAGTCATGCTCCAGCTGCTTTGTTGTTGTTCTTGTTGTTGTCGTTAGCCTTCTTTGAAGGGCCAAATGATACTTTTCATCTGATGTTTTTTCGTACATCAAATGAAAGTGGCCATGTTGGAAGATCGGCTTTTTAATACGGGTAATCCTTGCTTAGCAACTGCCTCAGTTAGCCACCATTCACGGTAATGGAAAAAAAAATGACTTTGTGACCAGTCCTCACATTTATGACTTTCTCAGGTCTGTAATCCAAAGGAAAGCTGAAGCCAGATCATAAGCACAGTTACAATTTCACTTAGCGACCAAGTGTCCACTCCCAGTGAGGGTTGCTAAATGAGGACTACCTGCAATCATTTTTAAAGGGGCCTCTCAACAACTTCCTAGGCAACCCACGGACACAGTTTCAGGATTTGGAGCTGCTGGAATGAGATAAGGGTTACTCGTATAGCAGACCAAGGACTAACTGGCAACATCTCCTTGGCTTCTTCTTTGTCCAGGCTTCCAAGGACCTCCTGGGCCACCAGGACCTCCGGGCCCAGCCTTCAATCAAGGTGATCGAGGTAATCCAGGCCCCACCGGTCCTTCTGGCTTCTCAGGCCTCAAAGGCAATGCAGGCATCCCTGGATTTAGTGGACCCCCTGGAGAATCAGGTTTCAAAGGTGAGGAGATGTAGTGGAATGTAGTCTGGATTCCCAGGAGGGAGGGGCTGTAAGAGACAATGAAGTTTAGATAGTTTGTGTGGGAGAAAGAGGGTGAAGACAGCACCTCCCTAGGTGTTCTCAATATATGTTTAATGGTGTAAGTAGTTTGCTTTCGTTTGGCAAGGTTTTGCCTATGGGCAAAAAACAATAAAGGGCACCCCTGAGAAGAACTTCAGTGTATCTTTCTTGGTTTTTGGAGTCTGAGGGGTATTATGATGGTTTAATCCTATGTAGCGGCAGATGTTTCTCAGGGGGCAAAGAGAGAATATTTGCTGCAAACTCAGGAAGGGCACCAAGCCAGTAAACGCTCAGCTCCATTCAGTCGCTCTGACTCTACCCTGAATTAAGGGATTACAAGAGTAGTAAAAAGGGAATTTATCCTCAAAGGCCTCCAAATTGAGATCCATACTGAGGTTTTGAGGAGGGGCGCAAGTCCCCGTTTTTTTGTCATACAGCCTGGCATGGTGGATATCAAAGCAACTTCAGTGTTTGTCAAAGTGTTCTAAACCAGGGCTTTTCAACCAGTGGTACGGGTACCACCTGTGGTACATTGGCACCTGGCAGGTGGTACACGACCATCCTAGAAAAGTGGTAGCGGGGGAGAGAAATGAGCTGAACTGGTGGCAGCACCGCATAAGCCTGAGCGAGAGATGGCTGGAGCTGCAGGGCTGTCAGGGCTCAGCGGAAGCGCCAGGATCAGCGCCAGGCTCCAACTGGAGCTCGGCGCTGATCCTGGTACTTCTGCTGAGCCCTTAAGAAGCACCAATCATCTGGAATGTTGCAGCATCTCCAGGGTCTTGTGATGTAATTCAGATGCTTGGCAACTGATTCATATTTATGACGGTCACAGTGTCCCAGGGTCATGTGGAGTGATCAAAACCTGCTGCAGCCACCCAGCAGACGGGGGGAATAAAAACCAAACACCCCCCACCCCACCCCCGCTGCCAATCCTCAACAGAAATGCCTCACAACAATGAAAACCTCGGACAGGAGGAAGAGCGCGGCCGGGTGGGTGGGCAGGTGTCTTGCTTGGCTGTGGCTTGGGGGGCACTTTTTTCAGTGCCATTGTAACTTCGAACAGTCACTAAGCGAACTGTTGTAAGTCGAGGACTACCTGTACTTTATCACTTTTTTCCTTTTTTTTTTAGTCATCAAGTTTTTGACCCCTTGCTAGGCGACTGGTGGTACTCGGATATTGCCATATCCTAAAAGTGGTACAAGGGGTGAAAAGGTTGAAAAGCCCTGTTCTAAACAAGGAGAAACTGCTGTGTCTGATGAATTTTCAGTCCTGCCTAATTTAGAAGCCCACCACTGATCTTTCTCTTTTCTCTCTCAGGATTCAGAGGGGACCCAGGTTTCATAGGAAAGCCTGGGCAAGATGGACCGGCAGGTGATCCAGGTTTCCTTGGGCCAAAGGGCAAAGCAGGCCGTCCAGGTAAGTCTTGGAAAATGCATGTAATTCCAGATCAAACCAGACAGGTAATCCTCAATTTATGACTGATCACATAGCAATCCTTTGAAGTTATGACTAACCTCCCCAGTTCCAGAATCCCAGTGGCCTCCTTCCCTGCAGTCACATGACCACATTTTAGGCTCTCGGCAGCCAGCACGCATTTACAGGCGTTTGGGCCATCCCACAGTCACGTGACTCGTGTTTTACAACATTTTTGTCAAAAACCATCCTTTGCTTCTGATTTTCAGCAAAACCAGCCCCTAGCAAACAATTGGCTTGCTTTACAGTCTCCACATTCACTTCACAACTGCTGCAAAAATAAAGTCGTAAAATCTAGTTGACCGTTTGGCTGACCTGCTTTACAACTGTCATGATTTACAACTGTCATGGGCAGGCTCCATTATGGTTGTAAGTTGAGGATTACTGCATGAGCATCAGACAGATGATTGGCTATGCACCCTTTATGAGAGGTTATGAGGAAGCTGGCAAGGAATGGAAGAAAGAGCAGATATTCAGCAATTGAAAATCCGTATCTCATAAACAGCAACTCTAACCAGGCAAGGTTGAGCACTCGGGATGTCTTACTGAAATCTTTATACTGTAGTTCTTGCTTCCCTAATTTTAGCGTATTGGTAAAGTGGCCACCACATTTTCCAGACTTACAAAGAGAGTATGGCTTAATAAAGAAGTTGACAGAACATACAAAGATCCAGGTCTATAGACCTGCGACTTGAGCACACTCTTGTATTGCAGTGAATCTTGGACCCTTTACGTATGGCAGGAGAGAAAGCTGAACACCTTTCATATGCGCGGTCTCCAACGTATTCTCGGCATCACCTGGCATGACAAAGGCCCAAATAGCACAGTCCTGGAATGTGCTGGAATCTCTAGCATGTATACACTATTGAAACAGCGACGTCTACGCTGGCTTGGGCATGTCGTGAGAATGGCTGACGGCCGGATTCCAAAAGATCTCCTGTATGGAGAATTAGTGCAGGGAAAGCGCCCCAGAGGGAGACCTGAGCTGCCATATAAGGATATCTGCAAGAGGGATCTGAAGGCCTTGGGAATGGACATTAACAGCTGGGAATCCTTGACCTCTGATCGTTCAGCCTGGAGGCTAGAGACGCAGCATGGCCTTCTCCAATTCGAAAAGACACTTGTGCGGCAGGCTGAGGCAAAGAGGCAGTCCCGGAACCAGCGAAATCTGGGGGCTGGACAGGGGAAAGATTGCATCTGCTCTCGGTGTGGAAGGGACTGCCACTCTCAAATTGGCCTTTTTAGTCACACCAGATGCTGCTTTAGGACCTCTTTCCAGAGCACGATACCATAGTCTCTCAAGACTGAAGGATGCCAATGAATGCCAATGAATTTTAGCCCAACTGTACCAGGCTTAACATCATCCTAGAATCTAGGATGAACCCCAAATTCAAATTTGCTTTGAAGTTGAAGTTATGGTAGAGATGTTTACCAATGTTCAGAACTTATGGAACTTGGCCTGCTATATCAGTTCAGGAGGACGTGGTGGTCCAAAAGTGGTCACTGCTTCCCTGGGTGCTACATTTGGGGTTCCAGACAGGTAGATATGCCATTTTATAGGACATTCCTCTACTTTGTGAGGCATCCTTGGGTTACTTTGGAGTCTTTTTTTTTTAACCATGATCTTTTTTGAAAAGTTGAAGATGTTGTGGGATTCTCCAGGTTGAGACGTCTTTAATTGCAGATTGAAGACCAGAAGAATGATTGGGAGGGAGGAATGTTCTACACGTTAGCAATTCAGTTGCATGATTGTTGTGCATTGTCCACTCTAACAATGACAGAAAAATGTGACCTTGGCTTTTACAACCAAATTGGTAGGATATCCCATGAATGTCATTTTTCAAGTCATGCTTCCTCTGCGTTATATAGGTTTTCCTGGGCTGCAAGGATCTCCAGGCTTAACCCAAACACCAGAAGATATCAGAGCTCCTCCTGGCTTAATGGGATTGCCCGGAAATGATGGCAACCCTGGTTTAAATGGAGACCCTGGCTTCCAGGGGCAAACTGGATCACAAGGTAAAATAAGTTACACTGTCCAGAGAAATGGGCATAGTATACAAAACTGGGAAAGTTACATTGCCCATATGTAAAGCTGGGACTCTGTAGAAGGTGGTCTCTAAAGAATCCTGGGAGGATCCATCTTCCCGTGGTTACCTACAAAGACCTTCAGGCTTCAAGTAGGATACTTTGAATACTAGCTTCTAAGAGAAACCATAATCAGATCTTAAGTTTTTTATTCTGTGTAAAAGCAGAATAAAAGACGAACAGAGTTGGAAGAGGCCCTGGAGGTCTTCTAGTCCAACCCCCTGCTCAAGCAGGAGAACCTATGCCATCTCACACAAGTGATTGTCCAATCCCTTCTTAAAATCCTCCAGCGATGGAACATCCACAACTTCCAGAGGCAGACCGATTCACTTATTAATTGTTCTAACTCAGGAAATGTCTTATTAATTGTTCTAACTCAGGAAATGTCTCCTTAGTTCTAGGTTGGTTCTTTCCTTGATGAGTTTCCATCCATTGTTTCTTGTCCTGCCTTCAGGTGTTTTGGAGAATAGGTTGACCCCCTCTTCTTTGTGGCAGCCCCTGAAATATTGGAACATTACTATCACGTCACTACTAGTCTTTCTCTTCATTAGAGTAGACTAATTCCAAGCAAAGATAAACCGCTCTTGTTCTTAAGGGTATCTTTCTCTTGTGACTTCTGAATGGAATGGGTTATCAGAAATGAATGGGACAATTTTTTTTATATTGATGACCAGGTCCAAAAGGAAAGGCAGGCATACCTGGCCAGGTGGGAATCAATGGCTTACCAGGTTCTCCTGGGATGGTAGGAGACCCAGGTTCTCCAGGAACTCTGGGGCTACCAGGATTTGAAGGTAAGCTTACATGTGTTAGCTTCTTCCAACTTGAAGTGCTATAAAAACTGTAAGATAACAATGACCGATAATGATGTGTGGAACACTGCTGATGTGTATATGCCACAAAGGTTAATCTTCATAGAACAGGGGTCCTCAACCTTGGCCACTTTAAGACTTGTGGACCTCAACTCCCAGAATTCCACAAGTCTTAAAGTGGCCAAGGTTGAGGACCCCTATCATAGAAGATTCTTTTTCATCTTCATTGGATTCTGTGTAGAGCACACTGGACAGCAAGTGTTTTCCAGAGGTTTTGATCAGTCACAGGATGTCTGGCATCATCCCAAGAGACATTAATAATCTTAAGATCTTCCTTAAGTGTTTGGCGCCAAGTTTTCCAAAGACCGGTCTTGTCTGCAAGCAGGATAAATAAGGCATCAGTTGTTCCTAAATGGTACTTCTGGAAGAAGGTTCTAGCCTGACCAAACAGGGTGTGTCAAAGTGGGGCATTCCCAAAGACATCTTGCTTTAGATGAGAGCCAATAACAGAATAACAGGGATCCCGGAGGTCTTCTAATCAAGCAAGAAACCCTATAGCATTTTAGACAAATAGCAACGTGGTATGGTAATTATAGACTAGAAAGTCGGAAGCTAATTTTTAGTCTTGCGTTAGACCCAAAATCATCTGGGTGACCCTCTCAATCAGCTTTCGGAAGGAGGCAACAGCAAACTCTTTCCAAAAATGTTGCCAAGAAAACTCCAAGGACTTGTCCAGGCAGTAGCCAGGAGTCAACACTGCTCGGAAGGCCCACATGGCAGACACAAAAGCAAGGGCCTTCAAACTTGGCTGTTTTATGACTTGTGGACTTCAACTCCCAGAATTCCTCAGCCAAGTTGAAGTCCACAAGTCATAAAAGGCCCAAGTTTGAAGACCCCTGCAGAAAAGGGTGCCTTAGGTAATCTGTTTATATGCAGCTGGAGAAAATGCAGTCCTACAAGAAGTAAAGGAAACGATGGTTTGCACAAGCCAAACTCCAGTCTGATGTGTGGCCTTCAGCTGAGACTGATCTGTATGGGGCAGGTTGGGAATGAACCCTCTCCAGATCTTGCTGGGCAGAATCCAATCATGGGCTGCATGGAAATCTCCTCTTTCTCTTCACAGGACGTCCTGGGAATCCAGGTCTGGCTGGGCTGCCAGGGATGCCAGGGCGTAGCATTGGAGTGGGCTATACCTTGGTGAAACATAGCCAGTCGGACCAGATTCCACCCTGTCCGGTGGGCATGAACAAACTCTGGGAAGGTTACAGTTTGCTCTATGTGAAAGGCCAGGACAAGTCCCACAATCAAGATCTGGGTAAGTAACGTGTCCAGACTGAAAAAAAGGGGGGGAAGCAATGGGAAAAGAAGAGGACAGGAAAGAATCCCTCCGTTCATTAAAGAGATTTTATATCGGGAAGGGAAGGGGAAGGGGAAGGAAGGGGAGGGGAGGAGGAGTGGGATGGAAGGGCAAGGAAGAGGAAGGGAAGAGGAAAAGAAAGGAGAAAGGGAAGGAAAGGAAAGGAAAGGAAAGGAAAGGAAAGGAAAGGAAAGGAAAGGGAGAGGAGGAAGGGGAAAGGAAGAGAAAAGGGAAGGGAAGGAGAGAGGGAAGGAAAGGAAGTCCAATTAATATGTTATTTATAGCCCAGAATTTGTTTGTCTCTATGGCCCAATACAGTCTAGCTCAGGGGTGTCAAACTGTCAGCCCACGGGCCGGATGCATCATGCCGAAACTGTGCCCACCCCATTGCCATCAATGGAAAAAAAGTTGCAATACGTCGCAACACGTCAAGTGACGTTGCGAGTTTGACACCCTTGGTCTAGACTAGGGGTAGGAAACCTTGGCTCTTTTATGACTCGTGGACCTCAACTCCCAGAATTCCTGAGCCAGCATGGTGGAACTATGGCCCCCTTCATGACTTGTGGACTTCAACTCCCAGAATTCCTGAGCCAGCGTGGCTCAGCTGGGAAACCTCTCCCTGTCCCCTCAGCATGGCTGGCTCAGGAATTCTGGGAGTTGAAGTCCACGAGTCATAAAAGAGCCCAGGTTGCCTACCCCTGGTCTAGACTCTAGCTAAAGAATTAAGCATTATGCAATCTGAAAGACTTACAACCGGTCATTTAGTAACTGTTCAAAGTTATAACCGATTTACAACCCAGCCTTAAAGTTATGAGGGTTGCTTCCCCAATCCCCAGTTCCAATTATGCTCATGGGTCAAGGAACTGAGATTTTACAGGCAGCTGCTTCTGAGCATGCCACACTTATACAGGTAGCCCTTGATTTACAATCATTTGTTTAGCGATTATTTGAAGTTGCAACGGCAGTGAAAGAAGTGACATAGGGCCATTTTTCACACTTAACGACGTTGTAGCATCCCCGTGGTCACGTGATCAAAATTCAGGCGCTTGGCAACTGGCATGTATTCATGACAGTTCCGCTGCCCCAAGGCCATGTGATCACCATTTGTCACCTTCCCAGCCGGCTTCTGACAGCCAAAATCAATGGGGGAAGCCAGATTCGTTTAAGGACCACGTTTCACTTAACAACTATAGCGATTCGCTTAATAACTGTGGTAAAAGAGGTCATAAAATGGGGCAAAACTGACTTTAAGAACTCCCTTCCTTAGCAACCAAAATGTGGGGCTCTCTGTACTCCTGCAGCCACAGCTGCAGAAACGAGAGTCCCCTTTAATGCTCCATTCCATGCTTTGCGTCTCCACTTCTTCTTAACCCCTCAAAGGTTTTGCTGGCTCCTGCCTGCCTCGCTTCAGCACGATGCCTTTTATTTATTGCAACATCGACGAAGTGTGCTACTACGCCAGCCGCAATGATAAATCATATTGGCTTTCCACCACGGCTCCAATACCCATGATGCCCGTCAGCAGCTACCAAATCGCCCAGTACATCAGTCGCTGCTCAGTGTGTGAAGCACCGTCCCAAGCTGTGGCTGTCCACAGCCAGGACATCACCATCCCACAATGCCCCGAAGGCTGGCGCAGTCTCTGGATTGGGTACTCCTTCCTCATGGTAAGAGATCCCCAGAGGGACCGCCACGCGTGGGAATGCACGTCCTTTCGGGGCACATACACAGAGCACCTATCCATGCTCATGTTAGGATAGAATAGAATAACAGAGTTGGAAGGGACCTTGGAGATCTTCTAATCCAGGGGTCCCCAACCCCGGTCTACAGCCCGGTACCAGGCCGCAGCATGCCAGCAACCAGTCCGCACAGACAAGCAAAGTCCCATTTGTAGGATGCAGGCAGCACCCAAAACCACGCACCCTCCGGTCCGTGGAAAAACCTCTCTCCACGGAACCGGTCCCTGGTGCCCAAAAGGTTGGGGACCTCTGTTCTAGTCCAACCCACTGCTCAGGCAGGAAACCCTATACAATTTCAGACAAATGGTTGTCCGATCTCTTCTTAAAAAAACTTCCAGTGTTGGAGCATTCACAACTCTGGAGGCATGTCATGTGATCTGTCTAGCTGGGTGATCTTCAGGGCCACCAGTGATACTTCCCAGTTGCCACTGAAGGGCCATGTGAGCCCCTTGCTCATCCTATCACCAAAAATGGATTGCAGTTTAGTGTCTATGGAGGCTCTCAATCATCCAGGTCATGGTTGTCCCAAAGGCAACTGGACTTTCTTGGGTTCCCCCCCCCCCAGAAAACATTTCACTTCTCATTCAAGAAGCTTCTTCAGAACTGAAGAAACTTCTTGGATGAGAAGTGAAACGTTTCCAAACAAAAAACAACACCCCTCCAAAAAATGCTAGTTGCCTTTTGAAAAGCACCTTTGAGATTGCACTCTAGTGGCTTTAATTTGGGGGGGGGGAGGTCATTGTGTTAAAATTTTTAAAAAGGGGCTTTGATGTTCATTGGATTCTTTATTTTGTAAGCTTTCCTAGCCTGCTTGGTGACACCCAATGAGGCTTTTAATTGCTGAGAAAACACACAGCAAATTTAGTATGAATACAGAACATAGAATCCTAGGGCTCAAAGGGACCTTGGAGGTCTTCTACTCCAATTTCCTGCTCAAGGCAGGAGACCTTATACCATCCCGGTCAAATGTTGGCCCAGTTTATTTTTGAAAACCTCCAGTGATTCGAATTTAGCTGTGACTGCCTGCTGTCAGCTGGGGCACCCATCCTGATTTATCACCCTTCAGAAACCAGACGTTCGTAGGGCAATGTTGACTCAGATGGTTGCATTTGGTCTCCTGGAGCGCAGTTGATATGATTCTTCACACCAACATTCGTCTCTGGCTGGTTTTTTCTTTCAGCACACGGCTGCCGAAGGCGGTGGCCAATCCCTGGTCTCCCCCGGATCCTGCCTGGAGGACTTCCGTGCCACCCCTTTCATTGAGTGCAACGGTGCCCGAGGAACGTGCCATTACTTTTCCAACAAGTACAGTTTTTGGCTGACCACAGTGGAGGCGACCAATCAATTTGCTGAGTCTCCCATCTCCGAAACGCTGAAAGCGGGTCAGCTCCAGACACGGGTGGGACGGTGCCAAGTCTGCATGAAAAATTTGTAGCAAAGGCCCGGACACGAGACCTTGTTTCTTTTAAGACCAAGAAATTAGCATTTGTGTCCTAGCTGGGCAATTGACATTTTCCTAAATCTCTCCAGAGCCTTCCTTGTCTCCATCAAAACATGGTGCTATCTTTCCCCCTTGTTTTTATCTTCCTGGCTACCTCAAAGTCTTTTTCTACCTTCCCAACTATCACAATCCCTTGGCATTGATGTACTAAACTGATTTTCTCACAAGATACACGGATCTTGGGCAAAGAGTATGATCGTTAAGGTCTTAAGGATTTAAGGCATGTCAGGATTTTCACAAATGTTTTTGGCTGCATGCACACACTCCTCTTCTAACCATGTTCCTCATTCATATTCAGCTTAAGTTAACTGCTTATTTTAGGCCTAAAGAATAACATACTGTCCGGAAGTGTTTCTGTTCTATGATCAGTGGTATGATCAGATTTGAAGGTTCAGGTTTGTGAAATAGTTAACTGTGTTGATCAAAGCACTGCTATTAAGCAGTGAAGTGACAATAAAATAAAATAAACTTGTTAGGAGAGGACAATATTGGGATTTTCCATCCGTTAACATGAGCAGCAGGCCTATTAGAAGAATGATAATATGCATCTTTTGGCATAGCATCAACCTGAGGATTTCTTATGGTGATAATNGCAGTTTGGCTTCACCTGCTTGATTATTCAGCCCAAGAGTGTTAAATCTAGCACTGTTACTACTCTGTGTAATGTTTTCTTACGAATGTTTCCCTCTCAGCGTATTTATTAATGTGCCACAAGTAGCATTCTTTCGTGGCATCCAGTGATGCTACTCACAGACACACACACACCCCGCCCTGAACATGATAAATCTTGGCTCAGATGCCAAAGTATAACTTGAATTTATCCAATGAGACAGCTGCTTTCTTCCTGTGCTGGGACATCTGAATGCTTTCTGGGCTCATGAATCATAGTTTCATGTTGCATCCAGACCAGTGGTGGGATTCAAATAGGTGAACAACCGGTTCTCTGTGTGGATGCCACTTCCGGCAGTCCATTCTTGGCCTGGGCAACAAAAAATTAGCTACCGGTTCTGCCGAAGTGGTGCGAACCGGCTCAATCCCATGACTGATCCAGACTGAAAAACGAGGTAGGTAGCAAACCAACTTCAAGCACAGTAATGGTTGCGAGTTGTTAATGTGTTCCACTCTGATAACAATCAACCCTTGGCTTGGTCATAGCTAGGGTTAATAAACCAACAAAAACTTTTTAGATCTGATGGAGTGAAAAGAAAAGAGAATGGCAAAGAGGTCCAGCACATAGGCTCACTCAAAGAAGGTAGATGCAGATTTGACCATGGTGGACTAGGAAGCAACTGGACGTATTAGATGATTTACTAAAGGAAACTATGTTAAAAATGTAGAAAAGTCTGAGGGGTACCTCCTGCCAATCTGAGCTACAATTCTGCTGGTTATGAATCCTGAACATAGGAAAGGCTTGGTTTACATCTCCTAAGTTATCCTGGTATTCCAGCCAGGAACGAATGGATTAGTAAATTAGCATGTTTTCTAATTTCTGTCACCGCTTAATTCTGATGTTTCTTTGTCCACAACTGCACGGTCAAGTTGTGATCTGCTACCTGTGTCTTCGCTCACTTCCTTGAGTAGTGTCCACCCTGCTTAACCCTTTGACTCCCTTGGGTCTACATTATAATGTCTGTTTTGTCCTTTTTTTATACAAGCTGTTTTTACAGCCTCAGCCCATCTGTTTCCACCTGGAGAATGGGTCAAATCAATCACCTTTAAGACCATCTTCTTAATTCCTTAATAGCATACCGATATTCAGACCTCATAAAAATGTTCTTGGACTTTATACAGCCATTAGATGTTGATCCATGATGTAATCCACTATTACAGATGTTGGCAGAGGACCTTCATGTTTATATGACAGACATATTACTCCATTTGCAATAGGTGTATAAGCTAGAGCCACAGTTACTAATCTTTAATGAAAAGTTTCAAAGATCGTGACTTCAACTATCTTTGTTCTCTAGTTGTACATAAGTTGAGAAAGTCACCTACTGATGATTCAGTTGCATGTTATGGATTTCATTTCCACAAGAATATTTCACACCTTTTTTTTTTGAGGTAGCCTTGGAATTGCTGGTGCTTGAAATAATATAGTATTAAATAGGTTATTTTTATGTAAATGTAACACTGAGTAGAAGTTGGATGAACTGCCAACATTATGGTTTTGATTTTATTTTTGCTAGTCTTGCGTTTTGTAATGCACTGCTGAAAGTATCTTCAGAGCACTGATTATATTTTGACTTATTTTTTCCCCCTAAAACGTAGTAAAACAGGATGTCCGTTTTGTGAGTTATATTTTATTCCCTCCTTACAATAAGCTTGGTAACTCTCTCCAGACATGTGACTCAACTTGTGTTAAGTTGTCAGGTGAACTTATACTAAGCTTAGGGGACCGAAATAGAATTGTGGAGTTGGAAAGGACCCCCAAAGATCATGTAGTCCAACCTTCAATGACCAAAAACACCAATTAAACCATCAGCAAGGGTTTGTTTGCATCCTCTTAAAAACCTCTTGGACTTGCCAAAAGAGAGAGCAATTTTCACACAGAAGATATTTGGAATTAAATAGACTTTGAAGGGAATTTTAGAATGCTTAAAAAAGAAATTGGGCTTAAGAGTGGAGCCTCAGTATTACATAATGACTGTATCAATCAAGCCAACATGGGGGAAAATATCAACAGATGCCGTTGCTGTTTTTTTCTTGTTCATATTCAGATTTTATTTTGCTCCCATTTAAACCTCTCTTGGGTTGCGTCAAATGGGGAACAAAAAATATCCTCATAACTATACTGTAGTTTAAACTCCACTCCCCCACTTTAAAGTATCTTTAAAAGCTCATGAGTAACGCTTTACTAATGTTACCTTCTCCCACAATTATATTAATTCCTCCCAAACATACAGGCGATATTGACTATTTTTTTAAAACAGGAGTCTTCAGCCAGCGTGCCTGGCTGAGGAATTCTGCAAGTTGAAGTCCACAAGTCATAAAAGGGCCACGTTTGAAGGCCCCCGTTTTAAAGAAACAAGTATGTTAAGATACCCCATACCGCAACAGAATTGTGCAAACCTTGGCAGGTTCCATATTCTGAAAGTAGAGGAAGTCCTCAGCTTATGACCATACTTGTTTCTGGATCTTCTGTTGCTAAGCAATGCAGTCATTAACTCACGGCCAATTTTACTACCTTTTTTTTGCAACGGTGAATCCAGCTGCCCCCATTAATTTTGCTTGTCACAAACTGCTTGGATAGTGATCATGGTGATCATGTGACCCCAGGACACCACAACCATCATAAATACATGCTGGTTGCCAAGCGCCCGTATTGCAACCATGTGACCGCAGTTAACTCTGCAATGTTGGAAGCGTGAGGGCTGGTAGTAAGTCACTTTTTTCAGCACCATTGTAACTTCGAACAGTGACCAGCTAAACAAATGGCCGTTAAGGGATGATGCAGTTATGCAAAATGCTGCAGAGATTTACAGGTGTAGCGGGTCAAATACCCGTGCACCGCACTAAGGCTGAAGAATACAAG
Organism: Protobothrops mucrosquamatus; assembly: GCF_001527695.2. Classification (NCBI taxonomy): domain Eukaryota; kingdom Metazoa; phylum Chordata; class Lepidosauria; order Squamata; family Viperidae; genus Protobothrops; species Protobothrops mucrosquamatus. The sequence goes on along the minus strand of NW_015386101.1, from coordinate 509,926 downwards.
TGGTTCTCAACTTACAACCACAATTGGGACCAGAATTTTCTTTGCTAAGGCGGCGGTTAAGTAAGCCGTGCCTGATCTTATGACCGTTTTTATGCCACCGTTTTTATGAATCAAAATTAAGATTGCCGGGAGAAATATCAGCAACCTAAGATATGCAGATGATACCACTCTAATGGCAGAAAGTGAAGAGGAACTAAAGAGCCTCTTGATGCGGGTGAAGAAGGAGAGTGCAAAAGTTGGCTTGAAACTCAACATTAAGAAAACCAAGGTCATGGCATCCGGCCCTCTCAATTCCTGGCAAATAGATGGGGAAGAAATGGAGGTAGTGACAGATTTTATCTTCCTGGGCTCCAAGATCACCACAGATGGGGACTGCAGCCAAGAAATTAAAAGACGCTCCTGGGGAGGAAAGCTATGGCAAATCTAGACAGCATACTAAAAAGCAGAGACATCACCCTGCCAACAAAAGTGCGTATAGTCAAGGCCATGGTTTTCCCAGTTGCAATGTATGGCTGTGAAAGTAGGACCATAAGAAAGGCTGAGCGCAAAAGAATGGAGGCCTCTGAACTCTGGTGCTGGAGAAGACTCCTGCGAGTCCCCTGGACTGCAAGGCGATCAAACCGGTCAGTCCTAGAGATCAACCCTGACTGCTCTTTAGAAGGCCAGATCCTGAAGTTGAAACTCAAATACTTTGGCCACCTAATGAGAAGGAAGGACTCACTGGAGAAGAGCCTGATGCTGGGAAAGATGGAGGGCAATAGAAGAAGGAGACAGCAAAGAATGAGGTGGCTGGATGGAGTCACTGAAGCAGCAGGCGTGAACTTAAATGGACTCCAGAAGATGGCAGAGGATAGGAAGGCCTGGAGGAACGGCCATGGGGTCACGATGGGCCAGACACGACTTCACAACTAACAACGCCACCATTAAGCAAATCATTGCAGTTCAGTGAATCACCTGGTTGTTAATGGAATCCAGTTTGCCCTACTGACTTATCAGAAGACACCCGAGGAAGGCTGGAGATCCCTTGATCCTGGGATGCTGCAGCTATCATATGTACATGCTGGTTGCCAAGCGGCCACATTTTGAGCAGGTGACCGTTGAGGATGGTGCAATGGTTGAAAATGTGAGGGCTGTTGTAAGTCCCTTTTTTCAATGCCATTGTAACTTGGAATGATCACTAAACAAATGGTTGTTGAGGTCTACCTGTAAATGCAAATTCCACCAATGAATCATTTAGTTTTGCATCAGGCAATGACATTCGCTAATATTAGTAGTAATGGTTGTTACCTATGTTGCTACACAGTGTGCAGCAGACATTACGCATACATGACCCCATCGGGGTGGTAAACAATCAGAAAACGGAGGCCAACCAGTTTTATTTTGATAGATGCCCTTCTCTGGTTCTTAAAAAGGTCCAACTCCAACCCCCCACTCCCCAAACTGGCATCCAACCTATTCAACAGTTAAAAAATGAGAAGCACAAAGAAAGTGCTCTTAACAAGGGGAAACATGTCAATGTTTAATTTAAAATAAATAAGATAACAGTTGAAACAAAAAACGTGTTTTCTCTTTTACTCGGGAGCAAAAGGTTTAATAATGATTTGAAGTTAAAGCCAAAGTGAAGAAGGGCCGTCATAATTATAAAGAGACCTCCTGTATATGTTGCAAGAACAGGGGAGGAGTTGAACGGTTGCCTCCCAGTCCTCTGCTTATTCATGTATTTTCCTAGAAACGAGAAATGTGGTTTTGTGTGTGTGTAAAATTGCACATAGCATACGTGTCCTTCCATAAAAAAAACGCTTTGGGGTTGTTGTTTTTTGAAGTGCAGTGCCAAGAAATGTGAAGATATTGAATAAAAGCATTGGTTTCGCCCGATCGGGTGAATCGTTGAGAAAAAAGAAAAGAGAGAGGAAAAAAAACCAAGGCGATGACATTTACTGCTTAAAAAAAAATTGTCCACGTGAAGGAACGAGAGGTGAACGCACTCCTGCACGCCGCCGTGCTTTCAGCGTGAGCAAAGCTATTGCATTATAATTACCGTCCAGCCATCGTTGACGCTGGCCATACGACAAGCCCGTTTTTGATTTCGGGTTTCCCAAGAGCACGTCTTCAGACAAGGTTCTTTTCTTGGGGAGGGGAAGCGGGATGGCGGGGGGACAAACACACGGGCTGGGGAACCAGGATCCATGCCCTTCTCAAGAAGTGCTTTTTTTTTTTTTTTTGGAACTGTTCTCCTGAGGTCTTGTGTCTGTTCACAGGCACTTCAGGCTAAGAAAGGCTCTGTGGTTTTACTGTGGTTTTACTCCCGGTCCTGGACTGCGGGCCAGGTTGCCTTCACACGCTCAAGATCTCAAACTCTTCTTCCATCTCAAACAGTTTGTCCGTGGAGTCAATCAGCTCTAAGGAAAATGGAGAAACTGGATTTCTTTGTAAATATATATATATATATATATAAACAATACCTCCCCTTGCTGGGAATGCCAAACGCTGCACTCCGAACTATAGGTAGTGCTCGACTTTCAACCACAATTGAGCCCCAAATTTCTGTCGCTCAGCGAAACAATTTGAATTTTGGCCCATTTTACGACCTTTCTTGCTACAATTGTTAAGGGAGTCGCTGCCGTTCTGTTACAGTTAGGAACACAGTGGTTAAGTGAATCTCGCTTCCCCACTGCTTGTCAGAAAGTCTCTAACAGGGATCACATGATCCCTGGACGCTGCCACCGTCATAAACAGAAATCAGTTGCCAAGCATGAATTTTAATCATGTGACCATGGGGAGGCTGCAACGGTCGTAAGGGTGCAAAATGGCCATAAATCTCTTTTTTTTCCCTTGCCGTTGTAATGTCAGTCACTAAATGAACTGTTGTAAGTCGAGGATTACTTATAGGTGGGAAATTGGATGGAGAATGGATGTTGGAAAGCAAACGAGTAAGGAATAAATCAACCCGTCAAAGATTGCAGAAAGCTCTCCCTGTGTAACTTAACTATCCATAATGACACACCCTTATAAACCTTTTTGTTGTGGCTTAAATATGCTTACAAAGTGCCAGCAGATGCTTAAGTCTGACTTCACCCCAACTGATCAGGTTTCTTGACCCAGAAGAAATGGACAAACACGTTTGCTAGTCCAAACTAGCCAACTTTGGCCTTGTTTCCAAAATGTTGACACCCACCCACAATGGCTGTTATCTCTTCTGAGGATTATGCCACTGCTTTAAGGAAGCTGCCATTCAGAAATTTACTCCTTGGGGCCAGGTGTCCAAATAGGCTCAGGTCAGTTATAATCCTTGGGGTGGCGTTCACACAACATGATGCTAAACTGAGGTTCTTTAGCAGTAGGGTGCCTTGCGTAAATGCAAAAAAACGAATCCGTTTCAGGCTGTGAGCATATTGTGTGGACAAATTAATACAGATCACAGCCAGGCAGTAGGGTGGAGGAAAGTGAAGTAGCTCTCTATGAAACACCTCTTTACCTGCCCCGGTGGTGGTGACTTCTGGTTTCGTGGGCGGTATGAACGGGGGCCAATGTGGTGGGTGCTTCTGAACCAGCTCAAACATTCGTAGACTCTGCTTCTTATGTATCTCCTGGGAGGGAGAAAATGCCATTGGTAAATTGCAGCACATAAGCAAATGTATTAGCCACCCAACCCTCAGGAATTCAAAACGCCATGCTGAATGTTCAAGAGCTGGGGAGTACAGCTCATTTAGCAAATAATAATAATAACATTTGCATGTTTATGCCTTCCTGTCCGTGTTTAACAGTCATTAAATTTTGTATGAAAAAATGCAATCCAAAATTAGATGTTTATCACATGAGCTATTTTTTGCACTAAAAATCCAAATTCACTATGCTGCTTTAATGCTCGTTCTTAAATACCAAATAAAGGGCATTAAAAGGCAAGGAACGAATGAATTTCCAGGCCAATAAAAACCCATTTTTAAAAAGTAATCGCTGTATTTTTCTATTTGTGCTTTTCTTTTGGGGTTGCTTGTGCAAGATCACAGCTCCATTTAAAACACCATATGTGTTAAGCACACAAAAGACTGGAAAGCTTACAAAGCCCTTTTCTGGAAGAGAAGTTTAAAAATATACTAGCGCACCAAAGAAACAACAATAAAATAATTATAGTAACATTCAGTATAATGGACTAAACAAACATCAAATATGTATCAGAGCTGGTGGGATCTCTCTCTGACACTCTTTCTATCCCTCTGGTTATTATCAATCCTTTACTCGTAAACCTGTTGAACACAAAACAAGAAATGATAATTTGTAAGTTTTATGCCTTTCCTAATACTTGCCTTTTGCACAAGACTACACCAGTTGTCAAAGTCCTTTTCTTCTTTACAAAAAAATCCCTGTAATAATTGAAGAATATTAGAAAGGGAAAAACAAGGAATAATCCAACGATGGAAACATTTGGGCATTATACATTCTTTCCAATTATCTCAGAAGGGCATTAGTAATTATTATTGGCAATCCTTGAAGCAGTAAACCTAGGTGCTGGTAAAAAAACACTCACAAATAATGGGAACAGATTCAAAGTGGTTTCTCATCTCAGTAAGAACTAAGCCAAAGCTCACACATGAATTGTGCTCACAAGGCATGCGAAGCTATTGCTTGGTCTCTCCAAAACTCCCTTTTTGTACAAATCACAGTTTTAGGTGTGTGAGGCACTGTCAAAACAAGCAGACTAGATTATATTTTACTCTGTTGTATAAATGCGTTCGGTCTAATGCAGGGGTCTCCAAACCTGGCAAACTTAAGACTTGTGGACTTCAACTCTCAGAATTGAGGCTGGCTGGAGAATTCTGGGAGTTGAAGTCCACAAGTCTTAAAGTTGCTATGTTTGGAGAGCCCTGGTCTAACGCCTAGAACCATGGTGGCGAACCTATGGCACGCGTGCCACAGGTGGCACTCAGAGCCCTCTCTGTGGGCACGCGTGCCGTCGTCCCAGTCCTAGGCCTTCAGCTGGGTTTTATAAAACCTTTTCGCTTTAGCCTTCCGTGACTGTGTGCAAAAAAAAAAAAAAAAAGGGTTCAATCAATCAGTCAATTTCGACTTCTTGCTGGAAAAAAAAAAGATCTCGCAAAGTCGGAATTGATTGATTGAACTTTTTAGTTCCACCCAGTCTGCTGTTACCACTGCAGCCACACCCACCCAGTGTGCCATGCCCACCCGGCACACGACGACACATACGTGGGTTTTGGGTTGCAGTTTGGGCACTCGGTCTCTAAAAGGTTCACCATCACTGTCCTAGAACTATGTTTTATTACAATTTATTACATTTATTACATTTATTACATTTATTACAATTCCAACAAGAAATGTCTTCGAAAATGTAACCAGCAGCCTGATGCCTATGTTGGATTCCCTGAACTCGGCACTCCCTTCGGGGGGGGGGGGGTTCCCACCTCTTCACTACACCCCATCACAATACTCACTAATGCTACAGAGGGATCAAGATTCATTATCTTCATCCGCTGGGGGGGTTGCTGGCAGTGGAAGCTATGGTCATCAACTGCACCATTCTCATCCGAATCTACAAAGACCTGGGTGGTGTGAGGGTCCAGGTAGATCAATTCATTTCCTACAAGAAAGAAGGAAGGAAGGAAGGAGTTGGCTAGCCAGGAAGGGAACTGAAAATCGGGCATTGATTTTTGTCCCCCTAAAATCAAGGATCTGCTAAGGCCCCAACCCTGGATTTCCACACAAAGGGAGGGATTCATTCTTCAAATCAAGTCCTGAAGCTATTCATCTCTTCAGCTAAGAAACAAGCTGAGATGAATATCACTTGTGTGAATCTTCCCTATGGCAAGGCGTGAGGCTGTGGAGAAGAGACTGGGCTCCAATCTTCAGTCTAGGCTCTTTCCTGTGATTTCTCTTCCCCTGGGGTTTTTTCTTATTTGCTACTTCAGATTTAGAAGAATCCTTCATTGGAACTACTCCAACACATTCCAGTATTTTTCCTTACCCAGAAATCCTATAAAGTAGTAGGCATTGTTTGGTTTTCCTCCTAAAGCTCCTAAAGATTGCGGCATCTTAAAGCATTCCTAAAGATCCAAAGGAGAAAAGAAATATATATATATATATTTATGTCTCACTTTCCCACAAGTATCCTATTTGTGCTTCTTCAACAACGGAATTCAAGGCAGCTTATAATCTAGTTCCTCTATTCCAGGGCTTTTCAACCTTTTCACCCATTGTACCACTTTTAGGATATGGTAACATCCGAGTACCACCAGTCGCCTAGCAACCTTGATGACCTTGATGACACCCCCCCCCCCAAAAAATGTGATAAAGTACAGGTAGTCCTCAACTTACAACAGTTCGCTTAGTGATTGTTCGAAGTTACAATGGCACTGAAAAAAATGCCCCCCAAGGCACAGCCGAGCAAGACACCTGCCTGCCCGGCCACACTCTTCCTCCTGTCTGAGGTTTTCACAACAACTACCTCGCTTAACAAGAGAAGTGTTGGGCTCAATTGTGATCCTATGTCGAAGACTATATAGTATAAATTCCTCCTCTGGATCATCCAGGTCATTTCGACGTTTTAATGACTACATATATTGCCTGTGTGTGTGTGTGTATGCATGTGTGTATGCATGTGTGTATGTGTGTCCGTGTGTCTAATGAAGCAATTGATCGGTTATAGCAGACATGTCAAACACAAGGCCCAGGGGCCGGATGCGGCCCGCGAAATGGTTTCATGTGGCCCACAAAGCCATTCTGGAAATAGTGAGGGAACGGCCCCCACTCCCTTGGCCCTGGCCCAGGCCGGCCAGGAGCCAATGTGCAATTTTGTGGTGGCCATCTATGCTGAAAGGCATTCAGTCTCTTTCTGACTTTGCCCTGGTACCCATCATGAACAACCTGGCTAAGGAGAGCAAGCACAGCAGCAGCAGCCTTGGGGAGGAGGTAAGTGCAGCTGGGCGCCCTCTTGGGGAAGTGGAGCTGGGCTTGGTGCCACGGGTACTCGAGGGCCAGGCTGGGCATTTGACCTCTGCTGCCCAGGGCTCCGGCCAGCCCGCACCACCAATCCAGTCTCCCCCATGGCCTGAGAGGAACAGTGAGGTTCCTCCAGTGGACCATAACTTGGCACTTGCCCTGGTCCCACTCCCTTCTGCCAGAGACCCTCAGATCTGTCCCACTCCTGCCCAGGCCCCCACAGGCACCATTGACACGAACAATGTAGAGCTGGCCACGCCCACCCAACAGGCCACACCACACCCACCCTGGCCACCCCCACCCACCCCCAAGGGTAACTGCAATGCTGATGCGTCCCTCAATGAAATTGAGTTTGACACCCCTGGGTTATAGCTCCAATGATTCCTAAAGCCCACCAAATCTCCTGCCAGAGAGCTATACCTTAAAAGCGTCAACATAAACTGGATTGATGTGGTTTATCCCCAGGCGGAGGGGCACGATCAGCAGCAGAGGCTTCCAACTGCAACAGGGAGCCCCTGAGGTCTTGGCTGGGTTGGCGGAGCTCCTATATGACAGTGAACTGCTGTGAGACCTGGGGCAACCCTGGGGTGGGACCCCGCACATTTTTTCTGGTGAAAAAAAGAGAGAGAGAAATCCTTAATTCTCAATTCCTTATCAATTTGTTGGGGGCCAAAGAATATTCCCCTTGCTTACAAATATTTTCAGCAAATGTAAAGTGAAGGAAATCTGAATCCGAAACAGACCACTCTACTCGTCTGTGGGAAAATAAAATGGGAAAATTCTGTATTTACAGGGATTCGTTGGTTAGGCCCAACCCTCTCTCTTGCAGAAAGACTCCAGAATTAAGAATATTGTTGTGATTCTCCCTGCAATTAAGGAAGTCTGGAAGGAAACGAGTACCAAACAGATGCATTTTTAAGCCTTGGATAAATAAGGGGAGCCTGTTAACTGTTTACACGTTCCGTGTGGTGATCCTTAATTTAAGAAAGATTAGAAATCAAGGCAGAAGCACTTTGCTCGTGATGCATCCATTATGCTCTCAGAATAGCCCATTCATTCCAATTTCACTGCGTAACAGAGGTTGCAATAGTCCATTTTTAGATCAGAGGGCCATGGGTCAACCATCCCAAAGAGAGAAATGTTAAATTTGGAACATTTCTGCCTCAAAGTTCCTTGAATGCTGAACACACACACACAAACACATACAATTATATAGCAGACAGCAATAAAAATATCTGCCATCTGGTTTCCATTTGAAGGAACAAAAGAGAAAATGAAATGATAGGAGTGCTCCAATATCTCGGGGGTTGCCACAAAGAAGAGGGGGTCAAGCTATTCTCCAAAACCCCTGAAGGCAGGACAAGAAGCAATGGATGGAAACTGACCATGGAGAGAAGCAACTTGGAACTAAGGAGGAATTTCCTCACAGTGAGAACAAGTAATCAGTGGAACAACCTGCCTCCAGAAATTGTGAATGCTTTTACGTTTTTAAGAAGAGATTGGACAACCATTTGTCTGAAATGATATAGGTTTCCTGTCTGGGCAGGGGGTTGGACTAGAAGACCTCCAAGGTCCCTTCCAACTCTGTTATTCTGCTGTTCTGCTATCTATGATGATCAACTCAATGTTTAGGATTGATACAGGGGGAAAAAAAACAAGCTTCACCCGAGTAACTCTATTCCACTGCTCTTGTTCTGACTTTGTTATACGCTAGAGACGAAACAAGGATTTAAAAAAAGGAATTTTTATCTAGGTAACCGCAGACAGTATTTCCCAGATTCTGAATGAGGCTAAGTTAAAAGTGAATGTTAAGTTGCTCAGGTTCTGATGATGATGATGATTAAAAACTTACTGATATCTTCAATCACCACAGTGTTGTCCATAGACACGTAAACAGCTAAGGAATTCCATTCATCAAAGACTGCGAGTTTCCTGAATAAAGCAAGACAGCTGTCAATCAAAAAGTGTGCTCAATATTACGAAAAGGTTCTTAAATAAAGCAACTTTTGGGATGGTTGATGAGAGTTTAATTCTATTCCACTAATGAAATTCTTAGTAGTAGGGGGAATATTAGAACTTCCGGATGAGGTATATATTGGATAGTTGTCCTACTACAGGCAGAGAATATATCAGGGTACAGTTTTTAACTCTTTTCTGCTATTTTTACTCCTGTCTTTTTTCTTACTATTCCCCCCCTCTTGCTAAAATATATCAATGGAGGGAAGAATGAAACAGTATATAGCTTATGGATTGGCAATGCTAGGAAAGGCAGCATCAACCATTTCGCTACACTTGGAAAAATCCAGGAGAAAAAAGTGGCTGTTGCAGATGTTAACTTGGATTCCTTATTGAAAGCTATTTTGACAAGCTTTTCTGAATAAGCAAATTAATTTAGTCAGCCTGGCATTCAAATGTACACTACTTATTACTCGCTACTTCCATTATTCAATGCTTACACCTGCTTCTGCTTGGTTTCTGAAGGGGGAATCTCATTCCAAATATTTTCCCGACGCTACTGATGCAGAGCAGGAAAGCTGTTGCTCCATTACTGCAAGCACAGAATGTAAATATTTGGCACAGTGATAAACCAAACTATAAAGCTTGAAGTAACTACTCAAGACGGCATTTTCCAGAGGTAACTAGATGTATTAGCTAATAGTTCAGAGAGCCATTCCAGAGGTTGCGGAAAGCAGAATCCACATTTAAATGTGCCAAAAGATTTTTGGGTGGTTTGGCTGCAAATGCTTATGCATCTTCAGGGACAACCTTTAGGTACAATCAAAATGAAGAGTCAAACTTGCACTCAAACGTAAGCACAAGGAATTCAGCTGCCTTGGCATCCTTCAGCCATCGGACCAAGCTCTTTTTCTCTGCAAATACAGGGAGTCCTCACTTAATGACAACTGAGCATGGAATTTTGTTTGTAAGCCATGAGGTCCGTCAAGCAGGTCACAAAGTGACCTGGCTTGATTTTACGACCGTTTTTATAATGGCCAGAAAGCAAGTCGCCAGAGTTAAGTGACTGTTAAGCGAATCCACTAGCCCAGCACAAAATGCCAGAAATCAGCAAAAAAAAAAATGCAAATCACAGTCACATAACCACAGAATGTTACAACCGGTTGTAAAGGTGAGACAGTGGATAGGTGCCCAAAATGCAATCGTGACCGGGGTGACAGGAGTGCAGCAGTTGTAACTTTGGGGGCGAGTGGTAAGTAACATTTGGGGGGGGGGGGTATAACTTTGAACGGGCGTTAAGCGAGGACGACCCGTATAAATTCCACAACACCTATTGCAGAATACACATGCTGGCTTACTTGAGTACTTGGGCAACAGTATTTGGTCCGAACCATTCCCCAATAGATTTCCCTTCGCCAACACCCATCTGCGCTGTGTGGATCAGGAACAGACAAAAAAATAAAGAAAGAAAGAACGTCAGAAAATAACCTTTGCCTATTAAAATAACCTTTGCATTTATTTAAATATTGCATTGTGTATCTCTCAAAAGAGTCCAGGATCAAAACTGTCCAGAAATATTAACCCAGATCAGAGTATTTCAGCTAAACTTTGTGTGGGCAGAAGGATGAACAGGTCCAACTGCAGATCTCTCAGTATTCAGCCCCCATCATGCCCAGCATAGCCATCCTGGCTGGAGGATTCCGGGAGTGGAAATCTACCCCTTGAGAGGTTAAACCAAACCTCCAGCCCCCATCCTTAGCAGAAGCAGAGATGGGGAGGGGTATGATACCAGCCTGCGATGCTATGAACATATTTCAGTTGCGCAACCGAAGGACTTAAATTCACTTTGCCTCCTGCAAAGTGCCTCAATGTGGGCGGCCTTGGAAATGCGTAGATGGCTAATCTCAGACTCTTCAGCAGACTCTTGAAATGGGATTTTCCTTTTACAATTCCAGGGCGATCCGTCCGTTTCAAGGGACAACTGAAATCGCTCACCATCAGCTCTAAAGCTGCACATCATGCGTGACGATAGGAGTTTCAGAGACTGAATCCTCCCTTTTGAAACCCTGCATACAGTTTTTAAGAACTGAATAAAGAGGACAGATGGACTGCCACACTGACACTAGAGGTGTATTTGGCAGGGATATTTAGAGAGGACCTTTTCCAAAAACTGGAGCTTCCTGGCAAGCAGAATCTAGAAACAAAGATGCTGTTATTCAGATAAACCTTTGGTTTTTATGAAGTTTGCTGAAGTCCGTTTTAACCGACAGACGGCGATTTAATTTCAAGGAACGTGTTTTCAACTGATTTTGCTTTCTGCTATAACTACAATTGTGTATTTTCTCTTAACATTTTAACCCAGGAACAAGGTCCAAGAGTAAACAGGATCCAAACTACTGTGACTGGAAACCATGCTTTACCTTATTGTGCAAATTCAGTTTTTGTGTGTATCTTCTAGGGCCTCTATGCCATTAAGTCAATCTTGACTCCTGGTGACCGCCAGGACAAGTCCCTGCAATTTTCTTGGCGAAGTTTTTGAAAGTACCTTGCTGTTGCCATTTTCTAGGGCTCAAAGAATATGACTGGCCCAAGGTCACCCAACTAGCTTCGTGCCTAAGGTGGGAGTAGGACCCGTGGTCTCATGGTTTCTAGTCACTAGACCAAAATATCTCAGTGAAAATCCAAATGTACTGAAACTTACTATACCATAACAGAATAACAGTGTGGGAAGGGACCTAGGAGGTCATCTACTGTAGTCCAACCCCCTGCTCAGGCAGGAAACCCTATACCACTTCAGACAAATGGCTGCCCAGTCTCTTCTTAAAAACTTCCAGTGTTGGAGCAATCGCAGCTTCTGGAGGCAGGTTGTTCTACTGATTAATTGTTCTCATTGCCAGGAAATTCCTCTTTAGTTCTAGGTTGCTTCTCTCCTTGGTTAGTTTTTTCATCTGTTGCTTCTCGTCCTGCCTTCAGGTGCTTTGGAGAATAAGTTGACCCGCCCCCCAATCTTTGTGTGGCATCCCCTTAGATATTGGAACATTTCAGATTGGAGCATTTCATTTCATTGGAGCATTTCAGATTCAGTTCCCAAAAAGATGCTTCAGAATATATGGGATCATGCACGTGATTCCTCTTTGCAACTTTTTAAAAGTCACAATTTTTTTCATAGGATTTATGCAGAGGGTGCATAGGCCAGTCATTTAATCCAGAGAGACAATTCAACTGTTTCAAAGGGTTGCAGATTGTGCCCCTGTGCACTTCAAAGCGCTTTTTTTTTTTTGAAATGAGCCTCAAAACACCACACATCCATAAAAAATAGCTATAGCTTTGCCTGGTATGACTCCATGCTGACACTGTGAGGATCTCCCTAGTATGACGTCAGTATTGGCTACTCTTTTGCCCAGACTCACATCTGTATTTTTTTTTAAATTTTTATTTCCACTAACACTTTTCTTTATTTTATTACCAGATGGGATTTTTTGCTTTATTTTAACTCCCTCCCAATGACACGTTCGTTAGGACTACACATTGCTCTCAAAATCTGCTCTTACCCATTTGATGAATTGAGTAACAGCAATCTTTTCTGTCCAGGAAGCAGCACAAAATCTTTTTATATTCTTCTGGTTGCTTTCTGTATTCCTCCCATTGCCAATCTTTAAAAAAAAAATTATTAGAGATTTTAAATGTGATGAGGTCACATTCTCACCAAGGACAAAGAATAGAGTGTGGGTCTTCAAAAACTTGGCCCTTTTATGACTTGTGGACTTCAACTCCCAGAATTCCTCAGCCAACGTGCCTGGCTGAGGAATTCTGGGAGTTGAAGTCCACAAGTCATAAAAGGGCCAAGTTTGAAGACTCCTGGGATAGAGCAACCAAAGGTGACCATTCAAGCAAAGAAATATATATTGTAGTCCTTCTTACAAAATCAGTCAGCTCTAATTACCTCTGTGGGATATGCTGAAAGTGCACACAGAGTATTTTATTGGCAGGAGATACTATAGGTAGTCCTCAAGATACTACCGGTCACTTAGTGACCATTCAAAGTTACGACAGATCTACTTACAACAGATTTGAATTTGCGATGGTCACCCTCTTGTAGTCATGTGACTAAACTTTGGGCGCTTGGCAATTGGGCCGTATTTATGGCTGTTTACGATAGCTCTTGTTTTATGATGGTCTGGCCAAAAACCAGCATCTACTTCCAGTTTTTGGCAAAACCACGCCCGTAGTGAACCATTCGTTCATTTCATGACCATGGCATTCACTTAACAACTGCTGTGGCCATTTTACAACTGCCCTGGTAGCTTAACAGCTGACAGGTGAACTAATGAGTTGGCTCCATTACTATCATCACTTCATCTATTATTATTTTAGTTGTTTTTATAGTTTTTTTTAAAAAAATGTGTGTTAATAATGATTTTAGATATTAGATATTGTTTTAGTTCTGTTGTACGCTATCCAGTGTCACTTGCTTGTGAGATGGGCAGCTATGATAGATAGATAGATAGATAGATAGATAGATAGATAGATAGATTAGATAGATAGATAGATAGATAGATAGATAGATAGATAGATAGATAGATAGATAGATAGATAGATAGATAGATAGATAGATAGATAGATAGATAGATAGATAGATAGATAGATAGATAGATAGATAAGAGACAGGCAGAGACAGACAGACAAACAGACAGACATACAGACAGACTTACCCCTTCCCAAATGTCGACAGATCAGAGCCTGAGCCAACATCATCTGTCCACACCGCAACATGCAGCCCCAGCCAGCATCTGAGGAAGGCCCTGTACCACCTTGGGAGTGAGAAGCACATGCTTAGGAGGTCATAAAAAAGGAAGGCACAAAACCTGAGGCTTCCTTGGATCAAGAGGCTGGGGAAGGGAGGGAATCCCACTCCTCCATGTGCATGATGAGGCCACACCCATTGTACATCTTTTTTCAACCCATTCCACTGCTTCCACCCAATTATCCTCAAATACATTAAGCGTAGCTCCTGGCTATCCAAAAGTTGCTCTTTTCTGATATAAAAGAAAGGACGGAGATGGTAAACTCTTCAATAAAAGGGGGAAAGCCAGCTGCAGCAGCCCCAATACTTATCCCCCACAGAAAAAGCCACTTTAAATGATTACAGGTAATCCTCAATTTACAACCAGTCACTTAGCGAACCTTTTTAAGTTACGATGGACCCCCCCCCCCCAAAGCTATTTTTGACCCAATTTTTAAGTTATGATGGCCACAGCCCTGCGGTCATGTGGTTGCATTTTGGGCGCTTGGCAACCACTTTGCTTTTATGGCTGTTTGCAGGGTCTTGTGATCACATGACAATGATTTCCAATATTTTTTTGCCAGTTTACAATGTTTACTTCCTGTTTCCAGCAAAAAATGTCCCATTGGGGAAAATGGGCTCGCTTAACAACTGAAGTGTTTGCTTAATGACTGCAGTGTAACAACTGCTGCACACACACACAAAAAAAATGCTGAAAAATCAGGTCCAGTCACGTGGCGGCCCAATTAATGACCTCAATGACTTGTGACTGTAATTTTAGGCTCAAACACTGTCAGAACTTGAGGACTACCTGTATTTGTGTCACTTCAAGACAACCGTGTCAGACTCTAAAGCAGGGCTCCCCAACCTATGGGCCATGGCCCAGTACCGGGCTGTGGGCTCTTGGCCCGCGGTCCGCAGAAATGACTGGCCAGGGCGCGGATTCCCTCCCACTCCGCTAACGCCCAAGGCCTTGTTTGCGCATGCACACAGGCGCAAATGGGAATGCTAGCGCGGGGGCATGCGCGCCCCATTTGTGAATGGGCCACTAGCATGTGTGCGCGGCATATTTGTGCATGCAAATGGGTGCTAACTGCTGCGGGGAGTTTGCAGCCGTTCGTGGGTGCACATGGCACCAGTGCATGCCGCATGCATGAATGTGGCCGCTAGTACTGCGCCAGTGGGTGTGGTCCCGTTTGCACGCGTGCAGACGTGTGCACATGCAGTAATTTGGAATCTGTTCTCCCCTCCAGGCCATGAGTCTGGAAAGGTTGGAGAACTCTGCTCTAAAGGATTCGCTGGATCCAAGCCTAGGGCTAAAGTGCAGGGCCTGTTCTGCCTTGAGTAGCCTTCTCCATCAAGGACAAGCAGATATGGCCAAGGCCTTTTTAAACAAAAAACAACAGCCACTAATACTGAGAAGAGTTCTTTTTCAGAAAAACCAGTTCATTCTCTTATAGAATTCACGTTTTCACAAACAGAAGGAAATGAGAGGGGCAAAAACCCCATCTGGCCAAGAAGAAAACTTACCAATGGGTGAAAATTTCCTTCTGTAGGTAAACCAAAGACGAGAGCCGATATCCGAAAGAAGCTTAGATTTTTCTAGAATTGGAAAAAGTAGTAACAGGCTAACACAAATGTCGTATTCTACTGAGTCAATTAGACATTCAGGTGTTCAGGAGTGTAAAACCTTTTTTCCAATAACCTCCCCCTTGCTGAAAAGTTATGTTTTCTCCCCAATTCCTTTTTCATTCGTCAAAGTCAATGCAGTATGTGACAGTTCATTGTGGAAATGAACTGTCTCTTACTTAATACCTCTTAACAGTAAGTAACTGTCTCTTACTTAATTCCTCTCAATTCAAAGTATACGAGACAAGTCTGAGCTAGAATCTTGTCCTTTAAACCTGTCTTCCTCTTCAATCTCTTTTACTTTAAGTGCCCTTAAAGCACTTGTAATTAATAACTTGCATTATGTCTGCTTTCAAGGATTTCTGCTCTTTCTAGAGCTTGCCAGAGAAGTAATATGTGGTTTTTTACCAAATTTACCTGTTTTTAGGTGGTGCTGTCTTCCTAAGATCCAGGCGGGCTCATCTGTCTCAGGAAGTTCTTCTAAATAATCTACTAAAATAATAAAATAATGCTCATAATTTTTAACTAGACACACGTGTATTTGACTTACAGAATATATGTCCATATCTGTACTTCTTTAACAATAGCAATAGCACTTAGACTTTATATACCGCTTCACAGTGCTTTATAGCAGTTTACAGAGTCAGCATCTTGCCTCCAAAAATCTGGGTCCTCATTTTACCGATCTCAGAAGGATGGAAGGCTGAGTCAACCTTGACACCGTCAGGGTCGAACTGCTGGCAGTCGGCAGAATTTGCCTGCAATACTGCATTCTAACCACTGCGCTCTTATGCACAATATACAATCAAGATGTCGAATACTGAACTTTAGCCTAATTAAAAATATTTTAAATGTTAAAAGGTTTAAAACTGAACGTCAAATCATTAAATATTAGATATAGAATTTGTTTTAGAACAAATCCCAGAGCAGGCAACTTTTTTCTAGTCAGAGGGCCTCCTTTGCTCTGTGAGGATACCCTCCAAAAAGTAGGAAGAGCCAAGCCAAAAAATAAACTTGTTTTAGTTGCACACAAGTTTGTAACGCATCCCATATGTTTCTCTTTACTGAGCGTTTTACATTTTGCATGTCCCATTAAACTTTACAAATTAGTAACTGTGGAAGAGACTTTTGAGATTTGCATCCAAAATTCACAGGAATCACATGCAAATTTTGCCCTGGATTGAGTTTCCTACACGCCCTCAGATCTCATTTGCTTTTAAAAGACTGAAAGTAATTCCCCTTACATTTAGTCAGACAATGACCTTTGCTATTTGCTTGTCACAGTGTGGGCAACGATGAAAGCAGATCTATTGTGGCAAGAGCCAAATATTAAATACTGCGGTCTATCTTTTGAGACCCAAATCCCCAGCAGCCTAGGAGGGCTAAAAGAGATTGCTTCAAAGTCAGTTCCTTCTTCTAACTCCTCACCCAGTTACAACACACACCCAACACCTGCAAAACAGGAAGAAATGTTTGGGAAACTGTGTGGATGTTTAACGTTCCCATTCCCCCCCCCCCTTAGTTTAGCAAAACTAAAGTAGCCTCAGGAATTATCCTAAGCTGAAATCCAAAGTGGAATTAAATATACCGATTGGGTTTGTCTGTGGAGATTCTCAACCATCCAGGTCATGGTTGTCCTAAAGGTGCTTTTTTTTTTTTCCAAAAGGCAACTGGACTTTCTTGGGGTTGTTGTTTTTTTCTTTGAAAATGTTTCGCTTCTCATCCAAGAAGCTTCTTCAGTTCTGACTGATGGGGAATCATTTTCAAAGAAGAAGAAAAAAAACAAGTCCAGTTCCCTTTTGGAAAAAGCACCACTGGTGACCTGCTTTGAGTTCTTTCCACCAAGTAAACATAACCAAATAATTTAAAGAGATGAAAATGGCCTCAAAAGTCCTCTGAAACACAAAATGCTTTAAAAGGACAAAGGTGTGTGCGCCTTTCGTTTTCAGCACAAGCCTAAGTCTAGAGTCCTAAGGCACACCGTGCCTTACAACTAAAGTAGAATATGTGCTGGAAGGTGTCCTAAAAGCTTAATTCAATTCTCACCAGTACCAGTAATAAAAGATATTTTGAAAACTGTGGGTTGTTTTTTTTAAAGCAGAAAGAATGTGACACGCAGCTTGCATATTAATTATCATTACTAGAACGAGTTTCTTGGAAGGCGTACAAGGGAGTAATAAGGTTGCGTAAATAAAACAAAAACAATGTAGACATTTTATCGTTGAATTCCCCCTGCTTGAAAACATGTTTATGCTGCTCCTTGCAAGTTCAGATTGACGCTACACCAAGGACCGTGATGTCACCCATGAGCTAAGCTTTGGCACATTCATATCTTCCAGGAAAACCATCCAGATTAGACTCCCCTTTGCCAAGTCCCAATTATTTTTCCAACAAGAAAGGAAACATTCTAAGTGCTCATATTTCAACTTTAAAACTGCGCTTTTTAAAAAATACGGGTTGTCTCAAGCGGGTAGACAACATTCTCATAATTTACGCCACCAAGACGCAGGCTTGGCTCCTTGGTTTCATCTCTCATTAGCATTAATGGCAGAGGTAATGCCTCCAGCATCAGAATCCAATAACTGGTTACTTAAGAAGCGCCAAACATTATCTGCTTGTGGACAGCTATATATAAACCTTATGCAATAGCCCAACTGTATTGACTAGCCAGGAGAAGCAGATTCCCCTATGACCTCTGCAGCAGTTTCTAGAGCATTTGGGAATTAGAAGTCTTCTCCTCCCCATGAGTGTCTACAAGGAACAAGGGATAAAGCATGTGTCACAACATGAACTTTGCTCTTCACATCTTTTGTATTTGATACACAAGTATAAAAGGGCAGAGCTTGGGGACTCCATAATGCACATTTGACACCCAAGGGTCATTATAGTTACCTCGATACCTATGACTCTAGACTGAAAGTACCCCATAGAAGGACTTCACATTGGAACAGAATCATTTGTTAAACCTACTCACTGCTGCCTGAGAAAACTTGATGTGCCATATTAAAAAACAGTTAAGTTACTTTGACCCAAGGCCAAAAAGCGGAATATAATTACAAATCCTAGACACCCTGTATTATGAATACTTTGCAAACAGAAAGAATAGAGTGTCTTTATCTCCACCCCAAATCTCTTACAGTAACATTTAATAGTTGCAATGTTCGTGCTTATTGTTTTTCAGATCTTTAATGTAAGATTAGTCTGCTCTACCCCTGAGCCTCCCAAATGTGCTGAGAATACGGTACTGAGCAACTGTTGGCACTGTGTGGTTGACCACAATCTAGACTAGTCTTTGTTAACCTGGCGCCCTCCCAATCTATCAGTAACCCCCATGCTAATTCTAGGATGTGGATCCAATATTTTGGACAACAGATGAAGACTGCAGGCCTAAAGAGTAAAAGAAACAGCTTCACTTTTAGTCCCTAACAAGTAAAAGCACCTCATTTATTCACAAAACATATTAAGACATTTAGAATCATTATGATCATCAAATGACTGAATCTAGGGGGAAGACAGGTGCAGTTATATGCAAGAGAACCAAGCATTTGTACCTAAATCTGAATAATAGACTTTAAGGAACAATGTTTTTCCTATAGTACCTTCAGAAAATTGCAGCTTACAACCAGATGAATCTGATACTAAATCACTAAAAGGTCAACTAAAAATGCATTTAGAAGACTCTCCAATAGGCAAAAATCTTTCTGCCTTCTAACTACTTTACACACAGATCTCACTAGAAAACTCTCTCTTCATACCCTATGCCTCTATCATGTGCCCACACATGCAAATTCTCCCTACACGGGAATAGAAAGAATACCAATACTGTACTTGTGATTGTAGTCACAATTTACATATTTAAAATCCTGCACAAGTCCCCTCTCCAGCTTATTTAAATAACAAAAAATTATATTTAATGCAAAGTATTAATTTCAAATCAACAAAAAACAGATATTGATATTTAAAACAGCATACCTTAATATTAAAAATCTACTACTGAGATAAAGTTGATGCGAGCCAGACATGTAAAAATAACCAATTCATTTAAAAAAACATTTTACAATTGAACAGTAAAGTGCGGTATTTATCTGAAGCTTTCATAGGGAATAACAATTTTTTGTTACTGCACACCATGGCAGGTATTCTCCACTGGCTAAAATTGCTGTAATAGTTGCAGCCTCACCTGAAGAGAAATAGTTTAACTCAGATAACCTCCGGCTAAGTTTACTGTATAACATGTTATATAAATGGAGCTGCCTTTGTTTTTCAGACACTTATTTTATTTTTAGTGCTTTCAAGTCAGTGTTGATTGCTGGCAATTCGTTTTCTTGGCAGGATTTCCAAAGTGGTTTTCCCTTGCAGCCTTCTTCCTGGGACAGACATACGGAAGAGGGACTGGCCCAAATTCACCCAACTGTCTTCGTGCCTAAGGCAGGATTAGAACTGACAGCTTCCCAGTTTCTAGCCTTGTGCCTTAACCACTACATCACTCTGTCTCTTCTCACCAATGCACTCTCTCACTTCTAGACACCACAATCTCCTAAAACAGTATTGGTCATACTGGTCTATTTTTTTATACAACTTCATGGAGTTGTTTGTTGATTTTGTAATATCATTCCGTACCGCAAGTTTGTTAACCTCTCCTCGGTGCATCTATTTCCCAAGGTAAGGAAATACCTGGTTTAACACCCTGGGTCTAGGAGATTGAAAAAGAATTCAAGAGGTCACTTGCTTGAACTTCACTTCCATCACCAATGCACTGGGAGACCTTTATACCTCTCTCTCAACCCTAAAGTGCTGACACTGTCTTTCCATGCTAGATTGTGTAGACTGCAACAAGTTCATGCCACAGGTGGTTGCCAAAATGTACATAAGCATTGCAATTGTCAGCTTGGGAATTTCCCCCGATTGTCCCAGCTGCCTGATGTACAGGACTGGCATTCAAAGCAAGCAAACCAAAAGCCCATGTCAGGCCTATGAAATTTATTGGGGCTAAAAAAAACCTGACCACTGGAGTTAGAATGGAGTTGAAGCCAGTTGTAGATTCTGCCGTGGTTATTTATTCATTGCCCAAACTTTCTGTTACCCAATACCCCTTATCAGAAAATCCCTTTTTTTACTTAATGTAGGTGAAATCATTTAAGTCAGTTTAAATATCCCCGGTGTGGTTGGGAAATGGGGTCATGGGTCATTGCAGAAAGAAAAAGCACTTTTACCCAAATTTTCCATAATTTACCTAGCTTTGGGAAGCATCATATGCTGTCACCTTTTCCTTTCCATCTATTGTTAAGTTTCTTCCATCCTCAAACAATTCCCACTTAGCACAGATATATTTTAAATTATCCCTTGCTTGTCACTCAGGAACTCATCCTTTTTCTAATCCACAGCCTTGTTGGCTGAGGATGATGGGTGAGGAGTTCAAACCCTCCGGAAGACACCAGGTTGGGGAACCTCTTTGAACAGCCTTGTTGGCTGAGGATGATGGGAGCAGAGTCCAACCTGTCTGGAAGATACTGGGCTGGCGAAGCCTTTTAAGTGGCTGAGGATGATGGGAGCAGAGTCCAACCCCTCTGGAAGATACCAGGATAAGGAAGCCCTTTAAATGGCTGAGGATGATGGGAGAAGAGTCCAACCACTTCGGAAGATACCCGCCTGAGAAAGCTCTTTAAACAGCCTTGTCGGCTGAGGATGATGGGAGAGGAGTCCAAGCCCTCTGGAAGATAGCAGATTGGGAAAGTCTTTAACGGCCGTGTTGGCTGAGGATGATGGGACAGGAATCCAAGCCCTCTGGAAGATAGCAGATTGGGAAAGCCTTTAACGGCCGTGGTGGCTGAGGATGATGGGAGCGGAGTCCAACCTATTTGGGAGCCGATGTCTTGGGGAGGGGGCGTCTAGGGCCACAGTGGCTGAGGATGATGGGGAAAGAAGTCCAATCTGACGATGCCGGGGAAAGCGGGGGGGGGGGGCTGGCTGGGGACGATGGGAGTTGGAGTTCAACGTCAGGCTGAGGACAGCTGCTCCGAAGAGGGCTTGGAGGGCTGAACCTGACAGGGGGAGAACATTTCTGCCTCGCCCGGCTCCCCTCCCGCCCCGAGAGGCGACCCGCTCCCCGAGCAAGGCCGGGCCTCACCAGACTCCATCCTCCTTCCGCGTCACCGCCACCACCATCCTCTCATCTCCGCGCCGCCGCCTCCTTCGGCCGCTTCCTTTCTTTCTTTCCCTCAGGCGGCGGCGCCCAGCCTCCTCCCCCTCCCCCTCCCCCTCCTCCTCCCCACGGAAAACAACACGACGACGGCTGTCTCCGCCCGCGCGGCGCACGCCGGGAGTTGTGGTCTCCATCGCGCGCCCCTGCGCCCTCCTCTTACGGCCCTTCCGCTCCGCGCACTCCAATTCCCATCGGCCCCTCGGATGCTTTCCGCGGCGCCTGCGCACGAGAGAAGCCCACGTTCGGGGAAGTGGGAGGGGCTCGGCCGGGGGGCGGGGGCGCCGCGGCTATTGGTCGCTCGCCTAGCGATCGCCCCTCAGGATTGGTGGCGTGGGGGACGGTCGGCTCCGCCCCCTCCCGGGTCGGGGAGTCTGCGCAGGCGCGCACGAGGATCGTCAGTCTCCGGCATGGAGGGACAAGAGGGCGGTGGGTCCGTCTCCAACGTGGAGCTCTGCAACTTGGCTTACGCGGGGCTGCTGGAGGAGGTCAAGGAGCGGCTGGCCGCCAACCGGAGCCTGGCGACGCGAGCTGATCAGGTTGGCCCGGCAGCCGGGAAGAGAGCGTGGCCGGGCTTGGTGGTTTTGACACAAACCATGGTTTATGGGATCCTGGCTTGTCGCGCAGACCTCTATAGGCTTGTTTTGCACGGCTTAAATATGGCTTCCCAACC
This sequence comes from Protobothrops mucrosquamatus, assembly GCF_001527695.2. Classification (NCBI taxonomy): domain Eukaryota; kingdom Metazoa; phylum Chordata; class Lepidosauria; order Squamata; family Viperidae; genus Protobothrops; species Protobothrops mucrosquamatus. The sequence continues at coordinate 487,735 of NW_015386101.1, read as the reverse complement.
ACAGAGTTGGCCCAGTGCACTAACCCGGCATCAGGCATCGTGACTTAGTGCATTCTGGCATATTCAATAAACCATGTTTTTTCCAACATGTACAAATAATACAATGGAGACCGTAATATTAAGGAATCAAAACCAAAACCTTTTTTGTACCACAAATGCTTTGATGCAATCGGTAGTGGTATATTCCATATCCAATTTTGGATAAAAGTGTTCAAAACTATTAGGTTGATCAAATGTATAGCCAATATTTTTACTGTTGCATAGACTAATCTTCATAAGCATCTTTCTTACCATTTCCCCCACTCCTCCAATTTTCATTTGAATTCAAGATCAGCATTCTGAACTTAAATGTTTTTCTTGAGGATTTTATGTGCGAAATACAACAGTATTTGTACATACTGGCTTGCTTGAGATACTTCTTAAACAGCAGCAACTTTATTATAAAGTGAAAGGAGAGACCTATAGAGAGAAAACTTCCTCAAGCTGGGTGACTTCCAGCTATGAGGTTCAGCTACCAGATCTCTCAATAAGGATCATGCAGTTTGAGGAATTCTGGGAATTGAAGTTCACTTATTTGGAGGGGTTTATTAAATTTAGGGAAAGCTGCTTTGAAGGATGAAGTGGTCTCTTTATGGGAGCATGTATCAGTTGACTTCATATCTGTAAACAAAAAGCACTTATCTCCATTTTTTTTTCCTGTGTCCATAATCTTATCTTCTCCATTCAGGACAATAGGACAGCTCTACATTGGGCATGTTCAGCTGGTCATTCGGATGTCGTTCATTTTTTGCTAAGCCTGGGGGTGCCTGTTAATGACAAGGATGATGTAAGTATCGCCCTTTATTTATATAATAATAATAATAATAATAATAATAATAATAATAATAATAATAATAATAATAATAATAATATTAATATTAATAGTTGTACGGGACCTTGGAGGTCATCGAGTCCAACCCGCTGCTCAGGCAGGAAACCCTACACCATTTCGGACAAATGGCTGTCCAGTCTCTTCTTAAAAACTTCCAGTGTTGGAGCATTCACCGCTTCTGGAGGCAGGTTGTTCCACTGGTTAATTGTTCTCACTGTCAGGAAGTTTCTCCTTAGTTCCAGGTTGCTTTTCTCCTTGATTAGTTTCCATCCGTTGCTTCTTGTCCTGCCTGCAGGCGCTTTGGAGAATAGCTTGACTCCCTCTTCTTTGGGGCAGCCCCTGAGATATTGGAACACTGCTATCATGTCCCCCCTCGTCCTAGACATACCCAATTCCAGCAGCCTTTCCTTCCTTATATGTTTTAGCCTCCAGTCCCCTAATCATCTTTGTTGCTCTTCTCTGTACTCTTTCTAGAGTCTCAACATCTTTTCTACATCGTGGTGAACAAAACTGGATGCAGTATTCCAAGTGTGGCCTTACCAAGGCATTGTAATATTTTATAATATTAAATATTTTCTATTTACAAACTGTTGATGGGCTGTATACTTTTCTGCCATCTTGTTTCCTGTTAGGAACTCTTAGTTGACGTAACCATTATTGGTAGTTAGCGAAAGTGCACTGCTGTGGTTCTTGATCTTAGTAGTTGGCGGGTTGTAAGTCCTCAACTTACAACCACAAACTGAGCCAAAGTTTTGTGTTGCTAAGCGAGACATTTGTTAAGTGAATATTGCCCCGTTGTACGATTTTTCTTGCCACAGTTGTTAAGTGAATCACTGCAGTTAAGTTGGCAACACGGTTGTTAAGTGAATCTGGCTCCCTCATTGACTTTGCTTGTCAGAAGGGGGTGACATGAGCTCAGGACACTCTAGCTGTCATAAATATGAGTCAGTTGCTAAGTGTCCAGTGATCACATGCAAATATTGCAATGGTCGTAAGTGTTAAAAAATGGTCATAACTCAGTGCCATTGTAACTGAGCGGTCACTAAATGAACTGTTGTAAGTCGAGGACTGCCTGTATTATTATTTTTTATCTGAAGATGCCAGATTCCTACCAGGGTAGCATTTCCTTTTGGAAGGAAACTTTTAAGTCCTTTCTGCTTGCCTGGAGTACGTTCTGTAGCTTTTATGTGGGAACGACACCAAACTGAAAACTCTTCCTAACGTAAAATAGAACGTACATGCTTCATGAATGAGGAATGACCAAATACAGGTAATCCTTGACTTACAACTGGTCACCTAGCAACTGTTTGAAGCTACGATAAACCCTGAAAATGGGACTTACAAACTGGTGTTCAAGTTCTGATGCCTGCCCCTCCCCCTGTGATCACATTTTGCGCAGTCTGTAACCAGCTGTGGAGCTGTTCCAGTGCCCTGTGGGCACATGGCTGATTTATGATGTTTTTCTGGAAATCTGTGTTTATTTCCAGTTTTCAGCAAAAACTGCCCCATCACGACCATTAATGATCACAGCATTCACTTAATAACTGTGCCTCTTGCTTACTGAATATGGAGGGAGCAGTTCATAGTCCTAACTTGGTCAACCCTCCCAGCCCATCCTTGCATCTTGGGCTTTGCCTTGACTGCCCTGTATGTATTTTCCCAAAAAGAGTTCCTCCTTTAAGCCCCAGCTGCTTAGGAATTCATCTACCCCACACTTTCCCCAATCTGTCTTCTGAAAGAGCAGGTCTGAATTGGGTCCTCTCCGTGAATCAGATGACAGCTGTCAGCAGCCTGCACTTTCCTCCACCCCCAGTTTCTTCTTCCCACCATGGAAGGTCTGGGGAAATACCTGGTCATGCTTCCCCCATATCTGCCCCTAAAGGTAAAGTTTCCCCTATACCAGGGGTAGGCAACCTTGGCTCTTTTATGACTCGTGGACTTCAACTCCCAGAATTCTTGAGCCAGCATGGCTCAGCTTGGAAACCTCTCCCTTTCCCCTCAGCATGGCTGGCTCAGGAATTCTGGGAGTTGAAGTCCACGAGTCATAAAAGAGCCAAGGTTGCCTACCTCTGCCCTATCCAATCGTGTTTACTCTAGGGGACGCTGCTCATCTCTGTTTCTTAACCAAGGCAGCCAGCATTGTCCAAAGATGCTTCCATGGTCAGAATGCTGTTACCTTCCCACTAGAGTGGTACCTGCTTTACCTACTCTCATTTGCATGCTTTTGAACTGCTAGTTGGGCAGAAGCTGGAGGAAGGAACAGGAGCTCACCCCATGATGCGGCGCTCAGGTCTCAAACCCATGCAGTCAGCTTTCCAGCTGACAAGCTCAGTGCATTTAACTGCTGACCCGTCATGCCCTCTCAGCCCCTAAATAACTCAAATATCTATGGACTACTTGATTTGCGTTCTTACATTCCAGAAGGCAAGGGAGCAAAAGGCACCAGCGAGTGTCTGGTCCTATAGCACCATCCCTGCAGAGATGAAATTGGAAATCTTTTGTAATTATCTATAGCAGGGGTCCCCAACTCCCGGGCCACAGACCAGCACCGGGCGCGGCATGCCAGCAACTGGGTCGCATGAACAAGCAAAGCCTCATCCATGGGATGCTGGCAGCACACAAAACCACACACACTCTGGTCCACGGAAAAAACCTCTCTCCACGGAACCGGTCCCTAGTGCCCAAAAATTTGGGGACCTCTGATCTAAAGTCTTCTTTTTTTCTTTCTCCAGGCTGGCTGGAGCCCTTTGCATATTGCCGCATCGGCTGGCCGGGATGAAATCGTGAAAGCCCTCCTTCAGAAAGGAGCTCAGGTGAACGCCGTCAATCAGAACGGCTGCACCCCTCTGCATTACGCCGCGTCGAAGAATAAGCAGGAGGTTAGATTTTGAGGGGTCCTGGGTGCGCTCTGAGCTGGGTTGTTTTCTTCCGGACGTTTTCGTTACCAAACTAGGTAACGTCCTCAGTGCTAGTCTTTATAGTCTTTCACAAATGAAGGCGAATCTACGTGTCCCAGGATAATGTCGTAGGATCCAATCTGGGTCGGTCATCGGGACCAGAGCTTTTTGTCTTCCGAGCTTTTTGGACTCATGCTGGGGCCCATCTTCAGAGAATTTTTCTCTAGCAGAACTTTGGGTTGTTCTATGTGTAGTATTTAGATGGGCCCTGTTGTATGTGGCTTTTTAGGTGTTGATTGGGGTGTTGATGGCTGGCTATTAAGTTGTTGGCTGTTGCTTCCTTGTGCTGCCCAGCTCTCACCTCCTAAGTACTTGATAAGATGGGGGTAAACCAGCTCTCCTATTGACTGACCAGGGGCCCGTTTCCCAGGCTTCCATCATTTCCCTGGCTGTTTTTGTGCCTGCTCGTCCAACAATCTTAGTACAGTAGCTGCAAAATTGAATGTATGTCCTCGTTCATTGCGCTGTGAGTCTACCAATGAGTTCAGGTCTGACGGCTCACTTGTGTTCTTTATATCTTTTCTCCTTTATCAGTTAGATTTTGCTTTGGGGCCCTTGTTGTTTTTCCCTGCTTCTCGAAAGCAAATGGTTTGGTCATCCTTTTCTTCTCTCGACAATAGATTGCGCTGATGCTGCTGGAGAACAAGGCCAATCCAGATGCAAAGGATCACTTGGCCTCCACACCGTTACACAGAGCAGCCTCCAAAGGGAACCTCAAAATGACAGAGATGCTTCTGAAACACAAAGCTTCGGTCAACTTACAGGACTCCGAAGGAAACACACCTCTGTAAGGATGGAAGGATTTATTTATTATAAGGCTTGGGTAGTTTATCCCACCGTAAAACAATCACTTACAGATACTCCTCGACTTTGTACAGTCAGTAAACGAACTGTTCTAAGTTACAGTGGTGCTGCAAAAAGTGACTTTTTTAAAAAAAATATTTTATTAATTTTTTTAACATAATCACCACTAATATTTGGCAAACAGCATGTTGTCTGGGTTTATATTTACAAACAATAACAATTAGTTTCTGTAGTTCCATACTCCACATAGTAGCTTTCCTTGATTTTCTCTCCTTCCAACAACACTCTCTTTTATCAACCTTAAATTAGTACATTTCTTAATAATTTTAGTAGATCACAATTGAATGTAGACATTTTTTCCAGTATTTTCTACGAGTAACAACCACATCAGTATGAAGCTTCTTTTTTAAATTAATCATCTTAATCGCCTCGTCATAAATCCTGTTTTTAAAGTTCTCGTTTAAATTTGTTTTCCCCACAATGTTAAAAAAAACATTTTTACCTGAGTGACTTGATAGGCCAGTGGTGGCGAACCTATGGCACGGGTGCCAGAGGCGGCACTCAGAGTCCTCTCTGTGGGCACGTGCGCCGTCGCCCCAGTCCTAGGCCTTCAGCTGGGTTTTATAAAACCTTTTCGCTTTAGGCCTCCACCACCGTGTGCAAAAATAAAAGTTCAATCAATCAATCAATTTCAACTTCTCACGGAAAAAAAAAGATCTTGCAAAGTTGGAATTGATTGATTTAACTTTTTAGTCCCACCCAGTCTGCCATTACCACTGCAGCCACGCCCACCCAATGGGCCACATCCAGCAAATGGGCCACACCCACCCGGCACCCGACAATGCATAAGTGGGTTTTGGGTTGCAGTTTGGGCACTCGGTCTCTAAAAGGTTGGCCATCACTGTGATAGGCAGTGTATAAATTTAATGAATAAATTGGCAAGCCTTAACCCTGGAGAAGAAATATGCTGAACCTGAGTCTGTAAAAGGGAGTAATTCTTGGTTTCCTTGACAGCCACTTAGCCTGCGATGAAGAGAGGGTGGAGGAAGCGAAGCTGCTGGTGGCCCATGGTGCGAGTATCTACATTGAGAACAAAGAAGAAAAAACCCCGTTGCAGGTTGCAAAAGGAGGACTGGGCTCCATCCTCAGAAGGCTGGTTGAGGGGTAGCTGCTGGGGGTAACCTAAATTCCGTTCTCGACAAAACGATTGAAGACTGTTCATAAGAGGGGTTTTGTTTTGTTTTTTTTAAAAAAAAGATCTCATAGTGCTACAACTTGAATTTTTTATTGCACTGTAGCTACTCTGTACTTTCCCATGTCTTCAGTGACCGTTCTCCAAAAAAAATCTCCTTGTGTTACGAAACTTATTGCTGTTTTTGCCAACTCTAGTGGTCCTGTTGCAGGGTAGTTTCAAGATAATGCTTTCCGTCTGCTTTCGTATAGAAAACCACTTTGGGAACCTGCTCTCTCATCTTACAAGAAGAGGTAAATAGAATGAAGACTGTTACATGTAAAGGCGATCCCTTTATTCCAGAGTTCCCCAAACGGGGGGAAGAGGGTCAGCGGACCGGTGGGGAAGCGCACACGTGCGTGCGGCTCCATTTGCACGAGCGGCGGGCACATGCGCCTGCCACTCAACGCAAATGGAGTGCCCACGCACACCTGATCACACACGGGGTGTGCGCTGCCCGCCACTTCTGTGGCCCCGCTCTGAACAGCTCAAGGCCCGGTGATGGACCACAGCCCGGGAGTTGGGGACCCCTGCTTTATTCCCTCAGGTCATTGTCTTGTCTATTAAGTCAAAGTCAAAAGCTGGTGCTCACATGTGGTGGCTCAGAAAGTGAGTAAGCCTGGCCAAAATTCAAGGCTGCAGAATCTCTTGTCCTCCAGAAGTGGCTGAACTACAATCCCCAGCAGCCAGCTGCCAGCAGTAGAGGATTCTGGGATTGTACCTTAATGACACTTGGAGGGCCACTGGCTGCAGCTGCCTCCCTGGATTTTTTTTTTGTTGGGATATTTTTGGAAACTTTTTGCAAGTATCTTTTTGGCTTCAGCCTCCTCCCTCCTGTATGCAGTAAGTGATTGGAGCGGAGCATTATGGGAAGAAAGCTGATAGATTTAAAGTTAGTTTGGGAAAGGTGCAGGTAGCATAAATTGTTCCTTGTGAATAAAAGCTAATGTAGTTGGCATTGTGGAACTTCTTGGACTTATTTGCCAGAACATTTTGTGGCTAATTTTGTGGTTTCAGCAAACTGCTTATTAAAAGAATTACTGTTCAAGATCATTTTTAAGTATTCCTGAAGGCTTAAAATAATAATGAAATGTTTATTAATGATAATGTTTATCCATTCATTGTGCCCAACTCGTGGCGATTCTGTGGGCCATGTCTCTCCATGTCTTCCGATTTTGCACTGCTTCTTTGAGTTTTTTCTATGATCTGGCTGGTGTCAGCTTTGATGGTGTCCAGCCATCGTGTTTCTTTGATGACCTGGTTTTCTTTTACTGCTAACTCTTCCGAGCATCATTGCTTTCTCCAGTGAATTCTCCCACTTTTCCCCCCAAAATAAGTGAGACAGTTTTATGATTTTGCCTTCCAGTGACATGCCTGGTGTTACGCCAGTGGTTCTCAACCTTTTTAATGCCGTGACCCCCAACCGGTCATAAGTTGAGGACTAAACCGGTCGTAAGTCGAGGACTAAACCTGTCGTAAGTTGAGGACTTTCCCTGCCCGGCAGCGCCGCGCATGCGTGGTTCTGCCCCCTTGCGCCGGCCGAGGCGTAGCTGGCAAGCGGCAGAGACAGAGCAGGCCGACCACCAGCTGGCCCAGCCCAAGGGAGGTAAGGCACCCGCCGGAAAAAGGGGAAAAAATGGCGGACAGCCTTGCTTGGCGACCCCTGTGAAATGGTCGATTGACCCCAAATGGGGTCGCGACCCATAGGTTGAGAACCACTGTGTTACGCTCTCCAGTACTTGTTTCTTGGTCACCTTTCCTATCCAAGGAATACACAGGAGGAGCCTTTTCCAGCACCCCAGCTCAAAAATACTAAATACTTAAACCAGTATTTTAAACCAGTATTTCTTAAACTTGGCAACTCTTAAGATGTGTGGATTTCAGCTCTCGGAATTGGGCAAGGGAATTCTGGGAGTTGAAGTCCATACATGTTAATGTGGAGAAACACTGGTGTAAACCAAAGCCCTTAATATTAAGCTGTTGCAAATACCATAAATGATTATGAACTTCCAGTTGTGTTGGTGGTGTTTTTCTACCCCAACCTCACTTCTTTGATGGTTTGACAGTATACAGGACTATCTATGTGCCACAGTAAAGTTGAAGATAACAGAATGTTATAGCTACGACGTCTTAGTCCTATTATAGCGCTCTTACGAAATGCATTGTGTCCTTAAGTTACTTTTCAACTTTGTAACACGTTCTTGTTATCAAAGAAACATAACAGGAGAGAGTCCGGTAAACATTTTATTGTTCTTTGAAGTAACAAAAGAATTGAGCAGTTCCCTGTTCTTCTCATGCTGCTCGGCATAAGAAAAGCTACCCCAGGGATCTTTGCTGAACGATGACTAGCAAGCGTGTGTTACTCATTGGTTGTAAAAACAAAATACCCCAGGTAACCAAAAGCAAGTTACAGAAAAAAAAATTCTTTACTAAATTGAGGCTGTTTCTGTAAAGCTCATGAGGTTGTTGACAATGTTTTTTTTTGGGGGGGGGAATGATTAAGCATGATGACTGAAACATTCAAACTGCACAAAAAAGATGCTTAGGGCGTAGGGTGGTGCATTATAACATTAACTACAACTTTTAAAGCAGCCTTGTCTTTTCTACTGCTGCTCCGCCCTGGGATAGACATAGCTGTTTTTTAAAGAGTTGCAGACAGGCAGGCTGTTGTCTCTCCCAAATATCTTTGTGGACTTTTGTGAATCCAAAGCAACGCACAGTCCCGCTGGTTATGTGCATGTCAGTCAGCTCAGAGGCAGTTAACTAATTCTTGTTAATTAACTCTAGTAAGTTTTATATGCTAGATTCACACCTTAGGCCAGGGGTAGGCAACCTTGGCTCTGTTATGACTCGTGGACTTCAACTCCCAGAATTCCTGAGCCAGCATGGCTCAGCTTGGAAACCTCTCCTTTTCCCCTCAGCATGGCTGGCTCAGGAATTCTGGGAGTTGAAGTCCACGAGTCATAAAGGAGCCAAGGTTGCCTACCCCTGACCTAAAGGAACATATGAAAGCATAATTAATGTTAATTAATGTAGCCTTTATTAGTTTAGAGGAGGGGTAGGCAACCTTGGCTCTTTTATGACTCGTGGACTTCAACTCCCAGAATTCCTGAGCCAGCATGGCTCAGCATGGAAACCTCTCCCTTTCCCCTCAGCATGGCTGGCTCAGGAATTCTGGGAGTTGAAGTCCACGAGTCATAAAAGGGCCAAGGTGGCCTACCCCTGCCTTAGGCTAAATAAGTGATTGCATTCCAAACAAGTTGTGGTTTGGTAAAGTAAATACCATTTTGGGGATTTGCACAACCAACTGAACTGAAAATTAAACCACCGTCCGGGTTTGTACCATTTGTTACAGATTAATGATGGCACTGGCTAGTTTGATTAAACCAGTACAACATTGCCAATCTAATGACATTATAGGTTTACAGACTTAACGACTGCAGTTTGGGTGGTAAAACGGGGCACCACGTGATCACACCCAATTTTAAAACTTTTGTAGCACCTGTTAAATGCGGAGTGCTTGTCTAGCTCCCAAAATGTCGTCACACGACTGTGGGGAGATCCCAGCCATCGGAACTTAGAATCTGAATCCTAAGTAGCTTTTTTTGGGGGGGGGGGGAGTTCGCCTTAACTTTAAACCGCAGATACCTGGCTGGTCATAAGTGAAGGACTCCCCGTACTTTATTTTTCACATCTCTGAATCGCCCATCTTCCTCAAAGAGGGACTCTGGGCGGCATACAATAAAATGTTAAATTTTAAAAACAGTATATACAGTATAAAAGTTTAAAAATGTAGAAGAAGGGTAGGAATTTAATAGGAAACAGCGATTAAAATTAATTAAAAGGCAAAGAGGGGGCTATCGGCACGAATCAACCCCAGAGCTGCGTGCTCCTCTGTGATTGAGGTACCCAGCTGCTGTGGTTTATTCAATAAATCATGGTTTTAGAAAATCTTCACGTGTGGTGTGAATCTGGTCAGATTATGGGTCTCGTATGAAATGAATAGAAGGCTGGAGAAATTCTATCTCAAATGACTAGGCACAAATGCCCAGTGTGTCACTATTTTCAGAGCCACAGATACGGGATCAGTGTAAAAATTCCTGATTAGATGGCCTGCTTTTTAGGGTTCCCCCAAGGGCAACCGCTGGCTTTAGGAAACTGGTTGATGGCCCATTTCCTGCATCTCATTTTCAGGCAATATGGCAACTTGGGCTTCTTCAGGGCTACCATGTTCTCCCATCTCATTAGCTTCCTTGTTTGGTGGGACTGCAGCCATGGGAACGCTGGGCACTGCAGCATATTCCAACTTTGTGGGCATAGGCCTGCAGAAAAACAGAATTGAATTGAATTAAATTGAATACTTTATTTGGCCAAGTGTGATTAGACACCACAAGAAATTTGTCTCCGGTGCAGAAGCTCTCCGTACACGTGCAAAGCAACAGGATAATAGTTGTAATAGTAATAATAGTAGTAGTAGTAGTAATAGTAATAATTTATTTATTTATTTATTTATTTATTTCATTTATACCCCGCCCTTCTCCCGGAGGACTCAGGGCGGCTTACAGCCAATTTAAAACAATCCCACATAAATACCCAATACAAATCTAAAATAATTAAAAATAAATATTTGAATTGGCCGCTCTATTAACATTTTGTTAAAACCAATTAAAATACCCCCTAGGCCAGTCCTGCCTGCTGAAACAGCCAAGTCTTGAGGGCGCGGCGGAAGGAGGGGAGATCCGGAATCACCCGGATCTCTGGGGGCAGTTCGTTCCAGAGGGTGGGCGCTCCGACAGAGAAGGCTCTCCCCCTGGGGGTCGCCAACCGACACTGTCTGGTTGGCGGCACCCTGAGGAGGCCCTCTCTGTGGGAGCGTATCGGCCGGTGGGAGGTAATCTGTGGCAGAAGGCCACAGATTACCTCCCACCACCAATGGGAGGCCACAGATTACCTCCCACCACCAATGGGAGTAAAGAAGATAAGGATAAATAATACTGCAGCCATACTATGGATAAATGGATAAGATACACATAGGCATTAGACAATTTAAAAGTTTAGATGGAGGTGCATTTTTCTCAATACAGTATGTTGTGGGAGAAGCCCATTCTAGCACCTCTTTTATGAAAAGGCTCAACGGGGTAATCTTTCCCAGTTCAAGGGTCTTAGATTGCAATTCCATCGTTCCTGTCTGTTGGGCAGAATGCTGGGAATTGAAATCCAGGGCAGGAGGAGATACTAGATTGGAGAAGGCTGTAGTGACCCTTTCAGGCTAATCCAACATTATTATCTTTTTCCTGTTTTACATGAGTCTAGTACTTTTATATAATCTCAACTTGAGTTTCACACTCTGCCTATATGTAGTTTATCTGATAATGTTATTGAGCTGGTCTCCATCCCTGCCTTCTTGGAGGGCCTAGTCCCGTGGTGGTGAACCTATGGCACGCGTGCCACTGGTGGCACGCAGAGCCCTCTCTGTGGGCACGCGCGCCGTCTCCCCAGTCCTAGGCCTTCAGCTGGGTTTTATAAAATCCTTTCGCTTTAGGCCTCTGCCCCTGTGTGCAAAAAAAAAAAAAGGTTCAATCAATCAATCAATTTCAACTTCTCGCAGGGAAAAAAAAGATCTCACAAAGTTGGAATTGATTGATTGAATTTTTTAGTCCCACCCAGTCTGCTGTTACCACCGCGGCTACGCCCACCCAATGGGCCAAGCCCACCGGGCACCCGGCGATACATAAGTGGGTTTTGGGTTGCAGTTTGGGCACTCGGTCTCTAAAAGGTTCACCATCACTGACCTAGTCAATTAGCCCAATGTCCCTAGCCAGTCTCCCATGAAGCAACGAACAGTCTAACCTTACATAGCTTCTGACATAAAACATGGAATAATCGACCTGGAAGGGACCTTGGAGGTCTTCTAGTCCAACCCCCTACTCAAGTCGGGAGACTTACATCACCCCAGACAAATGGCTGTCCAGGCTCTTCTTAAAAGACTGCCGTGATGGATCACCCACAACCTCTGGAGGCAAAACTGTTCCACTGATCAGTTGTTCTCACTGCCAGGAAATGTTCCTTAGTTCTAGGTTGGATCTGCCTTTACTGATCTTCCTTTAATTTAATTTAATGATCCAGCAGCTTGCCTGGTTACTCATAAATTCAACTTGGTTCCATAAAAATTGCAATTCTTAGCCTTGGATTACATCCTTTGCTACTTATTGGGGAGGTTTTCTTAGATTTTTTTTTATCCTATCTTATTGTATAAATAACTTAAGGTGGTGAAAGTACCTAATATCCCATCCTCCTATTTTTTCCACAAGAAGCCTGTGAAGTCGGATTTGGCTTCGCTACTATGGATGGTCCACCAGGGATGTAGCTTAGTCTGATGTATGAAGCCAGCCAATTGAGGGCTGATTCTACAAGTCTGCTGAAGGCCCATCAAGGTCTACTGAGGCTGATTCTACAAGTCTACTGAAGGATCCCAAGCCTAACCTTGGGATCCAGCCACTGCGCTGAGAAAAATAAACTTGTGACTTATTCGCTAAACTCTTGTTCCAACAAACTCTGGATTAAAACCACGAGCCAACCTGATTTAGGACAAATTTCGGAGAAGAGGGAAGCTTTCTTCCGAAAAGTTCTCTCCACAAACTTACTGCATTTCCTTGGAATCAGGTTTCTGCTTTCTCCTCTTCTTCTTCTCTCTGGAGATGAGAATCCAACCAACGAGACATATCAAGGCAGCGGCTAGAATTGCCGCAATTAATGCTCCCACAATGATGCCACCTTCGGAATCTGCAGAGAGAGAGGAAAAACTCCTGTCATTTATACAAGAAGCGCCTTAGCAGAGGGTGCGAAGCGGGTAAATCACACTTCTGAGTGGATTACAGAATAGGAAAGGCGATTTATCCATCTTGGCAAGATTTGCACCTATTGTCGGTTTGGCTTAGTGTGCTACGTGCAAATATTTGGCCGTTCTGCCTCGGACAACGCAGCAGGATGAAGAACTCCTGATTTCAAGTTCCTTGTGAATGCAGCCGTTGATGCACCCACCCTCCGGATCTCCCCTCCTTCCGCCGCGCCCTCAAGACTTGGTTATTTCAGCGGGCAGGACTGGCCTAGGGGTATTTTAATTGGTTTTAACAAAATTTTAGTAGAAGCGGCCTATTCAAATATTTTTAATCATTTTTAAATTTTGTATGGTATTGTATTATTGTTTTTAAACTGGCTGTCAGCCGCCCTGAGTCCTCCGGGAGAAGGGCGGGGTATAAATTTAATAAAATGAAATGAAATGAAATCAAGGGGGCTTCCCTTGGGGGACCAAAATGGCGCCCTCTCAGTGTGTGAATTCCAACCAGCTCTTTTCAATTCATGAAGGTGATGGAGTAACTACAGGGCCCTTTTGGTGGCCCAGTAATTCAAACTCAACATAGAATAATAGGGTTGGAGGGGACCATGG
>NW_015386101.1:469607-473813 GCF_001527695.2 Protobothrops mucrosquamatus | reverse complement strand
GCCAGCCAGAGAAAGGGACTTCCTGGCTGTGCTTCTCCCAGAGGGCGGGGCGCCTGGGCACAGGGCCAATGAGGAGCCCTGCGAGGGGGCAAATCCGCATGAGAGAGAAAGAGAGAGAGAAGCACAAGTGCCTCTCTCTGTCTCTCTCTACAAATGGCGGAGGACGCTCGGAGCTGCAGGGGAAGGCTCAAAAGTGTCCTCAAAACATCTCGCTCCATCGCCCCCCTATCGCCCCCTTTTCATTCCATCGCCCCCACGCCGCCCCTTTTCATTCCATCGCCCCCCTGAAAAATGAAATCGCCCCCTGGGGGGCGGTACCGCCCAGGTTAAGAACCACTGATCTAAATTATATAATAATAACAACACCCAGTAAGTAAACCATCATTACAGAGCCAGCTGTGTGTAGTAGTTAAGGCATCAGGCTAGAAGCCAGGGACTCTTGAGTTCTAGTTCTACCTTGGCCCAAAGCCAACTGGGTGACTTTGGGCCAGTCCCATTCTCTCAGCCCCGGGAAGGACGCAACGGCAAATCGCTTCTGAAAAACCTTGCCAAGGGGTTTTTCAGAAGCGGTTTGCCATTACCTCTTTCCTGGGGCTGAGAGAATGGGGCTGGCCCAAGGTCGCCTAGTTCAGGACTTTTCAACCTTTTCACCCATTGTACCACTTTTAGGTTATGGCAATATCTGAGTACCACCAGTCGCCTAGCAAGGTGTCAAAAACTTCCTCCTGTCTGGGTTTCCATTGTTGTGAGCATTTCTGTTGAGGATTGGCAGCGGGGGTGAGGTGGAGGGGGTGTTTGATTTTTATTCCCCCCCGTCTGCTGGGTGGTTGCAGCAGGTTTTGGTCACTTCACATGACCCTGGGACACTGTGACCATCATAAATATGAATCGGTTGCCAAGCATCTGAATGTAAATCACAGGATCCTGGAGATGCTGCAACATTCCAACTGATCGGTGCTTCTTCTGGGCTCAACAGAAGCACCAGGATCAGCGCCGAGCTCCAGCTGGAGCCTGGCACTGATCCTGGCACTTCCGCTGAGCCCTGACAGTCCTGAAGAAGCGCCGATCAGCTGGAAAGTGGCACTGATCCCGGCGCTTCCACTGAGCCCTGCAGCTCCAGCCATCTCTCGCTCAGGCTTGTGCGGTGCTGCCACCGGTTCAGCTCATTCCCCTCCCCCGCTACCACTTTTCTAGGATGGTCGCGTACCACCTGCCATGTGCCAATGTACCACAGGTGGTACCCATACCACTGGCTGAAAAGCCCTGACCTAGTTGGCTTTGTGCTAAGGCAGAACTGGAACTCACAGTCACCAGATTTCCAGCCTGAGAATTTTGGTGTTTCCGTGCTTTTATTAAAATAGTTGAGGTTTTTTTTTTTATTATAAACGGCTGGTTTACACAAGAAGCAATGTAGAAACGCTGGAAATTAAATGGAAATTGGTAAGACAAAACTCAACGTTTTGTGGTGAGGTCGATGTGACAGGAGCTGTTTCCAAGGACGTTGATGGCTATACATTGGTAATAGCCTTCTTCAAATCGGGTCAAGTTGCCTAGAACCAAGCGTCCTGAGGAAGGGTCTGGAAGGAAAGACAGCAGGAAGGCCAGGGTTGTTAGACACACATCTTAGAACCTAAGTTAGTGCTGGCATTGATTTGGCCCGGAATGGCTTGGATAGCGAGATAATGGGCAGCACAAATAATAATAATAATAATAATAATAATAATAATAATAATAATAATAATAATAATAATAATAATAATAATAATAAAGTTGGAAGGGACCTTGGAGGTCATCTAGTCCAACCCCCTGCTCAGGCAGGAAACCCTATACCANGCGGGGTATAAATTTAATAAAATGAAATGAAATGAAATCAAGGGGGCTTCCCTTGGGGGACCAAAATGGCGCCCTCTCAGTGTGTGAATTCCAACCAGCTCTTTTCAATTCATGAAGGTGATGGAGTAACTACAGGGCCCTTTTGGTGGCCCAGTAATTCAAACTCAACATAGAATAATAGGGTTGGAGGGGACCATGGAGGTCTTCCACCCCAACCCCTTGCCCATGGCAGGAGATCCTAACCACCCTGGACAAAAGACTGCCCAGTCTCTTCTCGAAAACCTCCAGCGTTGTAGCACCCACAACTTCTGAAGGCAAGCCGTTCCACTGATTGATTGTTCTCACTGCCAGGAAATTTCTCCTTATTTCTAGGTTGGATTTCACTCGAAAGGAAATGCTTCCATCACATCTCTATTACAATTCTGTTAGGACTTCAAGAAAATGTGTCGATTCCCTAACACAGTGTTTCTCAACCTTGACAATTTTAAGGCATGTGGACTTCAACTCCCAGAATTCCACAGCCAGCATTGCTGGCTGTGGAATTCTGGGAATTGAAGTCCACATGCCTTAAAATTGTCAAGGTTGAGAAACACTGCCTAACATCTTCAGGAACTGGGTGCTGCTTTATCCTTAAAACTACCTCATGGGTAGCTTGGTGTTTTCATTTTTCTGTTGAGGAATGAAGACCAAGGAAAAATGGCTTCCCAAAAACAAAAGACAAGGGCTAAGATTGGGTTGAACCCATGTTACACTTACAGCATCTGAGCTTGGCCCCTCATTTACATTTACATTCGTTTACAGTTTTGCCCTGGTGTTCCCCTTCAGAAGATGCTCAACAATACAATAAGATTAGGATTTTAAAAAACACTTTCCAAGTTACACAAAATCATCTAAATTATATAATAATAACAACACCCAGTAAGTAAACCATCATTAGAGAGCCAGCTGTGTGTAGTAGTTAAGGCATCAGGCTAGAAGCCAGGGACTCTGAGTTCTAGTTTTGCCTTGGCCCAAAGCCAACTGGGTGACCTTGGGCCAGTCCCATTCTCTCAGCCCCGGGAAGGACGCAACGGCAAATCGCTTCTGAAAAATCTTGCTAAGGGGTTTTTCAGAAGCAGTTTGCCATTGCCTCTTTCCTGGGGCTGAGAGAATGGGGCTGGCCCAAGGTCACCTAGTTCAGGGCTTTTCAACCTTTTCACCCATTGTACCACTTTTAGGTTATGGCAATATCTGAGTACCACCAGTCGCCTAGCAAGGTGTCAAAAACTTCCTCCTGTCTGGGTTTCCATTGTTGTGAGCATTTCTGTTGAGGATTGGCAGCGGGGGTGAGGTGGAGGGGGTGTTTGATTTTTATTCCCCCCCGTCTGCTGGGTGGTTGCAGCAGGTTTTGGTCACTTCACATGACCCTGGGACACTGACCATCATAAATATGAATCGGTTGCCAAGCATCTGAATGTAAATCACAGGATCCTGGAGATGCTGCAACATTCCAACTGATCGGTGCTTCTTCTGGGCTCAACAGAAGCACCAGGATCAGCGCCGAGCTCCAGCTGGAGCCTGGCACTGATCCTGGCACTTCCGCTGAGCCCTGACAGTCCTGAAGAAGCGCTGATCCGCTGGAAAGTGGCACTGATCCCGGCGCTTCCACTGAGCCCTGCAGCTCCAGCCGTCTCTCGCTCAGGCTTGTGCGGTGCTGCCACCGGTTCAGCTCATTCCCCTCCCCCGCTACCACTTTTCTAGGATGGTCGCGTACCACCCGCCAGGTGCCAATGTACCACAGGTGGTACCCGTGCCACTGGTTGAAAAGCCCTGACCTAGTTGGCTTTGTGCTAAGGCAGAACTGGAACTCACAGTCACCAGATTTCCAGCCTGAGAACTTTGGTGTTTCCGTGCTTTTATTAAAATAGTTGAGTTTTTTTTAATTATAAACGGCTGGTTTACACAAGAAGCAATGTAGAAACATTGGAAATTAAATGGAACAGGTAAGACAAAACTCAACGTTTTGTGGTGAGGTCGATGTGACAGGAGCTGTTTCCAAGGACGTTGATAGCTATACATTGGTAATAGCCTTCTTCAAATCGGGTCAAGTTGCCTAGAACCAAGCGTCCTGAGGAAGGGTCTGGAAGGAAAGACAGCAGGAAGGCCAGGGTTGTTAAACACACATCTTAGAACCTAGTTAGTGCTGGCATTGATTTGGCCCGGAATGGCTTGGATAGCGAGATAATGGGCAGCACAAATAATAATAATAATAATAATAATAATAATAATAATAATAATAATAATAATAATAATAATAATAATAATAATAAAGTTGGAAGGGACCTTGGAGGTCATCTAGTCCAACCCCCTGCTCAGGCAGGAAACCCTATACCA
>NW_015386101.1:430679-469384 GCF_001527695.2 Protobothrops mucrosquamatus | reverse complement strand
TAATAATAATAATAATAATAATAATAATAATAATAATAATAATAATAATAATAATAATAATAAAGTTGGAAGGGACCTTGGAGGTCATCTAGTCCAACCCCCTGCTCAGGCAGGAAACCCTATACCATTTCGGACAAATGGCTGTCCAGTTTCTTCTTAAAAACTTCCAGTGTTGGTGCATTCACCGCTTCTGGAGGCAAGTTGTTCCACTGGTTAATTGTTCTAACTGTCAGGAAGTTTCTCCTTAGTTCCAGGTTGCTTCTCTCCTTGATTAGTTTCCACCCGTTGCTTCTTGTCCTGCCTTCAGGCGCTTTGGAGAAGAGCTTGACTCCCTCTTCTTTGGGGCAGCCCCTGAGATATTGGAACGCTGCTGTCATGTTCCCCCCTCGTCCTTCTCTTCGTTAAACTAGACATACCCAGTTCCAGCAACCGTTCCTCATATGTTTTAACCTCCAGTCCCCTAATATACATTTATTCATAATAATTTTGGAAGGTGGGAAGTCTCAAGCTTCTTAAGGTGGGCTGAGTCAAGGAACAGACCCTGCAGAGATTTCAGGAATTCTACTTTATTGTAGAGTATATTAATGTAAGTTTGAAAGCTTGTATTACCCCTGTTTCCCCCCTCCAAATAAGACCTAAGCGGAAAATAAACCCTAACGTGATTTTTCAGGGTGCTTGTAATATAAGCCCCTATTCACAAAATAAGCCCCAGTTAAGATCGTCAGCCAGATGGACGCATTTAGTACCGTATTTCTCCGAAAATAAGACTTAACTGGAAAATAAGCCTTAATGCGTCTTTTGGAGCAAAAGTTAATATAAGACCTGGTCTTATTTATGGGGAAACACAGTAACTTCCTCTTCTCTATGACAGCCCCTCAAATACTGGAAAATTGCTGTCATAACACCCCTTACTTCTCTTCGTTAGACTAGACATATCTAGTTCCTGCAACTGTTCATTGTATGTTTTAGCCTCCAGTCCCCTAATCATCAAGTTCTAGAGTGTCAAATCTTTTTGTATCGTAGTGACCAGAACTGGACACAGAATTCCAAGTGTGGCCTCAACAATGCCACAAAAGCGATGAGGCCACCTTTGGAATATTGTGTCCAATTCTGGTCACCAAGATGCAAAAAAAAAAGATGCTGAATTGTTGCATCTCAGCCTTTCCATAGGAACTGGAAGGAGAAAGCTACTCACTGTATGTCTCAGTGACAGGCTGCGCTTTATCTCCAGTTAGTCGGTACCATTTGTAGGCTGGCTTTGGCAGACCGGCTTCCGAAACGCAGGCTAAAGTGATCAAGTGGCCAATTTCAACATCAGAATGATGGCTTGAGCCAAAACTGCAGAGGGGCTGCGAAGGAGGAACTGGAATACAAAACAGCAGGCAAAGCAGTGAAATTGAAATTATCTTTCTCTCTTTTTTTCATTGTGTTGTATTCTAGGGCCGGGGTCCCCAACCTGTGAGCCATGGCCCACTGCCAGTCCGTGGCCTATTTGAAACTGGGCCGCGTGAGTGGCTGGCTGGTGCGCGCGTTGTGCATACGCACAGCCCCACTCGTGAGCATCACCTCACTCATGCAAGGATTGCGGGTGCTTGTGGCCCAATTCGTGCAAGCATCGCAGGCGCTCAGGGCCTCACGTGACCATCATGAGTGCTCTCAGTCCCACTTGCACAAGCTACGGATGTCCATGCGTGCACATGCACCTGCCCCTCCCTTTCCCACTCTCCCCTCCAGGAAAGGTTGGGGAACACTGTTCTAGAGCAGGGGTTCCAACCCCTGGGCCGTGGACTGGTACCAGGCTGTGTCCTATTAGGAACCGAGCTGCACAGCTGAAGATGAGCGAAACCACGCATGCGTGGGATCTAGATTGCACGCTCCTCCTCCCTGTCTCCAGTCCATGGAAAAATAATCTTCCACGAAACTGGTCCCTGGTGCCAAAAAGTTTGGAGACTGCTGCTCTAGGAGACTCTTTTTCCAGTCTGGTGCCTTTATGATGCATTGGGCACCTGCTTCTCAAATTGCGAGACGGCTCTTCTTATACTTTAGTAATTCTCCAGAAATGAGGTTTTAAATATATCAGCAGTGGTTAGAGACTAGCAACTTTCAAACTTGGCAACTTTTAAGATATGTGGGTTTTAACACCCAGAATTGCCAACTGTGAAAGGAGGTAACACTTACTCAAGAAAAAGACATAATTCTACAAGATCAAAAAAGTCTTAATAATTCTGGAATGCTTAGAAGAAAAATGGAAATAGCCTTCCTTGGATGGCAGGAGAGCCGAGAGGAATCCTGAGCAGGAAGCATACATTGACTACAGTCACATCTTGGACCAAGCTGTTCTTTGTTAAACCATGATTTAATGTATAAATCACAACCAGCTGCATTTATATAACATGAACCATAATTTGGTTGGGTCACACAACACAGTAAGCCACAAGTTTGGCCAATTGCATAGATGCGAACACTGTACTATTTGTCTGCACTCAAGATTTGATTTTACAAAATGACTCACCTATGACATTACATCATGGTTTGTTTAATAAACCTCAGTGAAACAAGTTCACACAATACACTTTGTCAAATCTGATAGACACATATATGGCTCAATGCAAGATATGAACTCTGTTGATAGTTTAACCAGAAGCTCAAATATACATCTATAGACTGGGTCACATACCATCTTAAGCCATAGCTTGTTGGCTAACCAGGCTTACACACTATATTAAGCCATAAACAGTGGTTGATCAACCATAGTGAGTGAACACTTAGGACTTAGATTTGTACACTGCTTCATGGTGCTTTACAGCGGCTTACGGAGTCAGCACATTGCCCCCAACAATCTGGGTCCTCATTTTACCAACCTCGGAAGGATGAGTCAACCTTGAGCCGGTCAGGATCAAACTCCAGGCTGTGGGCAGAGTTTGCCTGCAATACTGCATTCTAACCACTGTGCTACCATGGCTCTTATATTCAATATGCTAAGCCAGAACAGAATGCAAAACATTTTGGCTTAGCTTGAGGTGGAACCCAATCACTGAACCTTTAATTCAACGTAGCAGGTGACGAGGACAGAAACACACTAAAGAAGAAAAAGAAATAGGTACCTAGCACGCTGACCGACACTGATTTTTCACCTTCACTTGCGGTACCATCCTTGAAATTGTACACTGAACACCTATACACCCCTGTGTCTGAGGGCTGCATGTTGAAGATGGAAAGGCTTGCATTTCCCGTGCTGTTTGCTACTTGACTTTTGCCCTTAAACTGTCCAAGGTAATAAGATTTGCCAGACTGCCAAATATAAATCTGTGAAACAGAATTTAACATTCATCAGATTGGTGGTGTAAGAAAAAAAAATGAGGTTATTTGTTTTCCTCCCGATTTTGATCCTGCCTGAAAAAAAAAAAAAAGGTCAGTTCACAAAACTGCCAGGTCAGGTCACAAAACAGTAAAATACATATATTAGAATTCCACCTGAGTCCTATGGGAGAAGGGCGGTATACAAATTAAATTAACATAACATAACATAACATAACATAACTGTACATTGGTGCTGCGTACGTCACTGATCAACGAGTTAACTAGATTTCATTTAATGCAGAAATATCCTTAGGTTTCCTGAGATGCTTCAGCAAGATTAAGGTCCAAAACCGTAGTTCCAGGTTAATTATGAAGTATTTACAGGAAAAAAAAGCAGATAAAAGCATTTAGAATGGCCTTCACCATCCCCAACTTAATTATTAAAAATCTGCGGAGGAGATCTCTGGCACCTAATGCATGCAAGGAGATCTAAAAAATATTGCTGAACTAGAAAGATTCTGTAAGGAAGCATAAGAAAAAAAAATCCTGGCTATGGGAATTATAGCTGTCATTTCTGCCAAAGAGGATGGACTTAACTAAGAGGAGGAGGAGGAGGAGGAGGAGGAGAAGAAGAAGAGGAGGAGGAGGAGGAGGGGCTCCTTGGTGCTCTCTGAACTTTCTTGTTTTCTTGCAGACGTTTCATTACCCAAACAAGGTAACATCATCAGTGCTAGAAAGGAGTGGGGTTTGTGGAGTGAAAAAGGGGGAGGAGGAAGAGGAGATGGGACAAGAAGTAGGGGGACTGGGGGGTCTTTGGTGCTCTCTGAGCTTGAAGACATTTCATTAACCAACTAGGGAACATCATTATTTTTAGAAGAGAATGTGAAGAACTGAATTCCAGAAACTCACCTGAGGTTTTAACAAAAATGTACAGATAGACCTTGACTTATGACCAGTTCCAAAATTCCAATGAGCACCTGTGGTCATCAAAATGTGTTGAACACGCAGCAACAAGCAGCGGTTTACAGCATCCCTGGTTCATATCATTGCATTTTATGATAGTTTTGCTTATAACCGGCATTTACTTCTTGTTTTCAGCAAAACCAACCCACAGTGAACGCTGGGCTTAAGAACTGCAATGTTTGCGTAACGGCCACTGGAAAAAAGGTCATAAAATCGGGTTGGTCACAGGGGTGAGCCACTTTAGAACCATTACGGCTCATGACCCTGATGACCAAGCTCAATTACAGTCGTAAGTCAAGGACTACCTGTATAAAGAGCACATTAGAAATCCCAAACAATTGTATTATTCTTACAGATTTCATGTTCTTACCTTGTGAATCTCGCTACATCTTCCCCGTGTATCTGTGATAGACACAGTCTTTCCACAGTGACTGGTGGACTTTTC
The DNA here is from genome assembly GCF_001527695.2 of Protobothrops mucrosquamatus. NCBI lineage: Eukaryota > Metazoa > Chordata > Lepidosauria > Squamata > Viperidae > Protobothrops > Protobothrops mucrosquamatus. The sequence continues at coordinate 464,676 of NW_015386101.1, read as the reverse complement.
ACCCCTATAAAGGCATGTTGATGGCTGCATTTGAGTAGAAATGTGCTAGTCTATGAGTTGGTGACTTGGATTTTTAAAAAAAACACACAGCACTCTTTTCTTTTTAATGTGAGCAATATGGAGTTTCATTTTAGGGTTGCCCCATCTCCTTTTGGGCCCTAAAGTCACCATTCAGAGTTCATGATCAGGGCTCCAGGATTGCAGCTCTCAGTCTCGGGACTGCTGTTTATTTTAACTTCCTCTCCTGGGATTTTAATTCTGCCCATCTTGTAGAGGCAGTTGTCAATACTAGAGTTCTACGTTAAGGCGCCAGGCTGGAAAGTGGGAAACCGTGAGTTCAAGTCCCATCTTAGCCATGAAAGCCAACTGGGTGACATTTCGCCAGTCCCTCTCTCAACCCAACAGGGCTGTTGGAGAACATAAGAGGAGAAAGACCCATTGAAAATGTATGCTGGATATGTTTGCCACCTTGAATTATTTGTAAAAATAATAAAGGTGGGATAAAAATAAATGAATGAATGAATTTTTACTAGTATGCAGCAAAAATAGGCACTAATAAAAAAAAATGCCACCCTTACTCAACTATCAGCAAAGCCAACGATTAGGAAGTAAGGTGTTGGAATTCATCGTTGGAATGTATTTCTATGCAACAACTATAGTACTGTAGTATTCAGCCAGTAGATGGTAGCATATACAAGTCTGGATCTATGGTATATATACTCTCTGCTCTTTTGTTCTAAGTAGAGTTTCCTGTTTCAGTTAGATAGTTGAGCAGTAAAGCACATGGTGACTGTACTCTTTGTTTGCTCTGTGTGGTGCTTTATATAAATAGAATTTCTAACATAGAGAATAGCCAGAGAAGATCTGATGTGTTGTCCTCATAACTAAAGAACAGGGGACAAATATTTCTCTGTTTATGTAGTCCAGCTATTCCTACCTGGAGAGCTGCCAGCTATAATAGAATACAACTTTCACAATTCTCAGCCAGTATGGTCCATGACTAAAAAATCATGGAAATGTATGTCATATCTGTTCAACAAATCCCAAAGGACACACAATTGAAAAAGATTGATTTAGGATTAAGGATTAAGTTGGGCAATCAAATAATATATATATAATAGATTCTGCCCTGGTGAAGGGATATTAATTGATGAAGAATATTTGATAGTACCTCCCAACTTTAAAGTTTTTAGCATTCAAAGCATAAAAGCAAACAAGAGAGCCTTTAGAAGCCAAGACTGCTTACTTCTCTGCTGGCTTAAAATGGATCAGTTTAAAGAATCAAGTAAAGGCAATAGGATTACTTTGGTCTCATTACTTCTCTGCTGAAGTACACCTCTAGTCTCTCCTTGTAAATAAAAACACTTATTTGACTTTAAACTCAGTGGAGACCCTCCTACTGAATTACAATAACTTTAGATTGTACCAAAGAAGAGAATATTTGTAACTCAGAGCTGAGCTGTGGGGTCCTTGGTGTTCTCTGAGCTTGGTGGTTTTCTTGCAAATGTTTCATTACCAAACTAGATAAAAATCATCAGTGCACTGAGGATGTTATCTAGTTTGGTCATGAAACATTACCAAAGTTTAGATTGTGTTCCTCATAGCATTCTGAATTCAAAACAATCTTAACCAGGCAATAAGTAACAGTTCAAGTTTGAAATAAAAGCTTAATGTCTTACTCCAGGAGTTTGCAGATCATTGCCATAAAAATTCCATTGAATCATATCAGGAGTCGTTGCTGTATTATACATGCAAGGAAGGGTGATGTTGGCACCAACTGTTGTATTCGTGGCATTCTTTGGCATGATCACAATCACACCCTTCACAAGACCTGTGGAAAATCAATCCATTAGGACAAAAATCAACCAAGTGTCTAGTTGTATTCAGGAACTGAAATGTCACCCCTTTCCAACCTCTGTCTCAGAAAGCAATCTCTGGCTCCTTGGCCAGTTGAAGCGCCTCAACCAAATGCAGGTATTTTGGATTATATGCCAACCTGATGGAATAATTATAGCCATTATCTTCCTAGCCATGTATTTAAAAAGAAAATCCGGGGACCACGTTCATAGAAGAGATGGAAAAAAACAGATGAGGGCATCAAGGGATTCAGCGAGTGGAAACTAACCAAAGAGAGAAGCAACCTAGAACTAAGGAGAAACTTTCTGACTGTTAGAACAATTAACCAGTGGAATAATCTGCCTTCAGAAGCGGTGAATGCGCCAACACTGGAAGTTTTTAAGAAGAAACTGGACAGCCATTTGTCCAAAATGGTATAGGGTTTCCTGCCTGAGCAGGAGGTTGGACTAGATGAAGTCAATAGGAATTAAGTTCAATTCCCATTCAATTCAAAAAAGGCTTTACTTTTATGAATTAATGTCAGATAGGAATGCTGCTCTAGAAAATACAGGTAACCCTCAACTTACGACCACAGTTGAGTCTAAAATTTCTGTTGTTAAGGGAGACATTTGTTAAGCATTCAGTGAATTTTGCCCCTTTCTTGCCACAGTTGTTAAGTGAATCACTGCAGTTGATAAGTTAGTAACTCGGTTGTTCAGTGAATCTGGCTTCCCCATTGACTTGGCTTGTCAGAAGGTCGCAAAAGGGGATATATGACCCCGGGACGCTGCGACCATCATAAATATGAACCAGTTGCCAAGCATCTGAATTTGGATCACATAATCAGTGGGGGTGCTGCAGCGGTCCTACGTTGAAAAATGTTAATGCCACTTTTCTCAGTGCCATCGTAATTTTGAGCGGTCACTAAATGAACTGTCGTACGTCGGGGACTACCTGTATGCAGATGTCGTCTGAGTCTTGCCTTGTGAGATGCAAAAACAAACTTAACCACTGTTATGCAGGGCCCTGCCAGTAAGTACACTTGAGCAGTGGGAGGATTTAGATAACGAAAGTCAACTGAATAATCTCACGATCAAGGCCAAATGAAACAGCAGATGGAAACTCTGTGGTCAGATATTGGAAAGCCCTGTTCTTTTTTCTGAAAAGCAGTAACACAAAACTCAGTGGAGTCCCTAGAAGTTAAGTGCAACTCTAGAGGAATCTTTGCGTCTTCTAGAATGGCCCAACTGAGATCAAAGAGGAGGAAAAGGGATAGCAAGGGAAGCCCTCTGCAAAATCCCAAATTTGTCAGTTATCCTTTCTGCTAATGTTAGGGGAGAGGGTGGAAGGAAAATGAGCAGTTACTAACTCTCTCCTTGTGCCACTGTGGTCAGTATTTGAAGCACTGACTTAATACTCAAGTAGCTAAGTGACTGGTAGGTTGGGTTCCCCCAGTAGATGAGCCTTAACAGAACCCTTTGGTTTATGGGTTTTATACTATATTATACTATACTACACTACACTACACTACACTACACTACACTACACTACTGTACTGTACTGTACTGTACTGTACTGTACTGTACTGTACTATACTATACTATACTATACTATACTATACTATACTATACTATACTATATTATATTATATTATATTATATTATATTATATTATTATACTACACTACACTACACTATACTATACTATATTATATTATATTATTATTTATTATTTTATTTTTATTTTTAGGATTTATATGCCGCCCTTCTCCCCATGGGACTCAGGGCGGCATTATACTACATTACACTACACTACACTACACTACACTACACTACACTACACTACACTACACTACACTACACTACACTACTATACTATACTATACTATACTATATTATTATACTACACTACACTACACTACACTATACTATAGTATACTATGGAAAATCCTTAGCTGACCAGTTGGGGTTAAACCAAACCATGGCTTCTTGCAGTGTGTACCTGGAAGGGTAGAGTTTGTTTGCATGGTACAACAAACCAAATTTTCTCAACCGTAACAACTTGAAGATGTGTGGACTTCAACTCCCAGAATGTACACTGTCTGGCTGGGGAATTCTGGGAGTTGAAGTCCACACAGCCTAAAGCTGTTGAAGTTAGGAGACCCTGCAGCAGCATTCAATGATAGAATCATAGCATTTATGTTTAGTCGTAAAGATATATTTACGAACTCTCGTATTAAAGTTGCATTAGCATCTAGAGGCAGGACAAGAAGCAATGGATGGAAACTCATCAAGGAGAGAAGCAACCTAGAACTAAGGAGAAATTTCCTGACAGTTAGAACAATTGACCAGTGGAACAACCTGCCTCCAGAAGTGGTGAATGCTCCAACACTGGAAGTTTTTAAGAAGAGACTGGACAGCCATTTGTCTGAAATGGTGTTGGGGTTCCTGCCTGAGCAGGGAGTTGGACTAGATGACTTCCAAGGTCCCTTCCAACTTATTATTATTATTATTATTATTATTATTATTATTATTATTATTATTATTATTATTATTATTATTATTATTATTATTATTATTATTATTATTATTATGGATCATCGCACAGTCAGCCAGATGTTCAGATTGGATTTGGCATTTTGTCTACCTATCGAATCCTTACCAAGGACCTGAGATAGGCAGATGTGGATGTTTGATGGCATTACAGATATCGTCGCAGGATGGAAGCGGTTCCTAGTAAGGCCGCCTTTTGCAATTGACTAATGGCGAATTTGTCAGTGCCAATGATGGTGTTCAACTGGTGCTCCAGTGGTTTTGGGATTGCACCCAAGGCTTTATTATTATTGGTACTGCCCTTGCTTGCCTTTGCCACAGTTTTTCTATTTCTATTTGTAGGTCTTTGTATTTTGTTATCTTCTCCAGTTCTTTCTCTTCCATTCTGCTGTCTCCAGACACTGTCATGTCCACTATCCAGACTGATGATGATGATGATGATGATGATGATGATGTAATAGAGTCTGAGGTGCTCTGGAATCAGAATCAGCCTTGGAAGTCTTCAGGATTTTCAAGAAGTGATTAGACAGACATTTGCCTGGAATGGTATAAGGGTCTCCCACTTGTGCAGAGGGTTGGACTAAAAGACCTCTGAGGTTCCTTCCAGCTCGGTTATTCTGGGTCAGACCATACATCTCGGCCCAACATCAAAACCAACATTATCCAAGTTTCATGCTTCTTTTTTTTTCAAATTAATAACAGCGATAAACATGCATATAAATTAAAATACAGAGAGGACGGTGTGATCATAATAGATGGATGCAATGGCTGGTCCAAGCCGAGTGAGAACTTGGGTTTTCCTCTTGACATTGCTGCTTTTCATTTCAAACCACAAATTTACAAGCTCATTTTTACACGTAATAGTGAAAAATGTGGTTTTAAAAAAAATGTTTGCCACCCCACACACGTCTGCAGTGTTCATTTATGACTCTTCAGGACCTGAGAATATTTTTTTTTTTTTTGTACATAACACAATTAGAGAAACTGTGGTCAAAAACATCTGAAGAGATCTGATGGGGAAAGCTGAGATCAAGAATTCACTATCAAATAATCAGTCTTAGCATACAGCCAAGTAGCAAGAACTCTCGCCAATTTGCAGGATGATGTAGATTAAAAGGAGAGATATTAAAGAATCGTTAAGAAACCAAAGATTAATAGCAAAAATTATTGGCCTACTCTAAAAAAAAATCAGTGGATAATTTATACCTATCAACTCAGCAAGCCAGGAAGAAATAGGTTTCAAGGAACTGGGCCATCTGCAGATCAGACCTGATCCCAAATTAGAGCAAGATGGATCCTGTGGCCGTTAGGATGTAGTTTACATGGTTTAAGTGAATGGAGAGGGTAGAAAGAGGGATCCCGTCTCTTTGTATTTGGTTCAGAAGCCATCTCTTGGTGAGTCTTCTCTATCTGTTAAAGCTTCATTTGCAAAACATACTGAGCCTGCTTTTCATTGTCTCTCTTTTTGGGTGTGGCTTGACATGTTGTGTGAATCCAGCCTGCCTCTATAGCACTTTTTGGAGAGCATGTTGGCTCACGAGTTTAGGATACTGGGCTGATGATCGGCAGGCTTCTTTCCTCCTTCCCTCTCTCCCTCCCTCTTCTTTCTTTCTTTCCTTTCCCCTTCCTCTTTCTTTCTTTCTTTTTTCCCTCCTTCCCTCCCTCTTCTTTCTTTCTTTCCTTCCCCCTTCCTCTTTTGAGACCCTGTTGCTGTTGCGGAATGGGGTGAGCTCCCGTCATACACCTCCAGCTCCTGCCAACCCAGCAGTTTGAAAGTGGGTGATTGCAAATAGATAGATAGATAGATACCACTTCGGTGGGCAGCTTAAGAGGGACATGAAAGGAGCCCCCAAATGGGCACCCCCCTGATGCCACGGTTCAATCCTTTCAACCTGGAAGGGCTTTGGTGCTCCCGACATGACTAAGGTAATAGTGGCACTTTTCAGGCTATCAATGGCAAGAAACAGTGGAATGGAGCAGAAGATCCAGTGAGTGTCTAAAATACCGTTATGCCGGCCACAATGGTATGTTGCACACCTGACACACCCAAAAAATTATGGAACTTTGATTGCACCATTTGTGGCTACCATCTAAAGTTTTTTGACCACACCCTGCAGACATCTATGGAGTGTAGCAAGAGTTGGAGGTTTAATTTCCTTTCTTTCTTTCATTCTGCCTGTTTTTGGAGTCTCCAAATGTTAGCTTCATCTTGATCCTTCCTTCCTTCCTTCCTTCCTTCCTTCCTTCCTTCCTTCCTTCCTTCTTTCTTTCTTTCTTTCTTTCCTCCTTCCCTCCCTCCCTCTTCTTTCTTTCTTTCTTTCCTTCCCCCTTCCTCTTTCTTTCTTTCTTTCTTTCTTTCTTTCCTTCCTTCCTTCCTTCCTTCTCCAAAATCTCAGGGGTTCTATCTGCTAGAATGATGGAAACAATAGGAACCAAGATCCATCTGTTTCCTACCCCTTCTTATATTTTTTTAATTCACCCTTTCTTTCTGTCCAGGTTAGAAGCTTGCTCACTAAACTTTGCTCTGGCTAAATGCCTGCTTTCAAGACCATTCATATATACAGCAACACCCTTTTCTTTCCAACAGGGTGGATACATCTGAAAAGATCAACCTGGGATCTCTAAATGAATTCTCTGGACTAGATCCAGGCTCAGCTCCATGCAGAGCACATAAGAGGAGTCAAGTTTGGAAATCTGCACTTTTTACACCACAGGCAAGGGGTAATTGAGGTAATTTTCTTTCTGTAGAGGATGGAATTGAAAGAATAACCAAAGCTGATAAGCCACTCTTGATCACAACCTCTGTCTTGGAGACCAGGGATCCAGAAACATCCTCACTTGCATTTCTTCCAAGATGATGTGCCAGAATGAGGGGCTGTATCTTCTCCAAGGGTGGCCCTCAGAACCTCCATCTGCCCCAATTCAGTTTCAGCCCATTGTCCACACAATTTGACCTCACGTGGGAAAATTTCTAACCTTCTTCTTAGTTCAATCAATCAGAACAGAGCTGGAAGGCACCTTGGAGATCTAGCCCCCTGATCAAGTTTAATAAAGAAAAAAACGAGGGGGGACATGATAGCAGTCTTCCAGTATCTCAGGGGCTGCCACAAAGAAGAGGGAGTCAAGCTATTTTCCAAAGCGCCTGAAGGCAGGACAAGAAGCAACGGATGGAAACTGATCAAGGAGAGAAGCAACCTAGAACTAAGGAGAAACTTCCTGACAGTGAGAACAATTAACCAGTGGAATAACCTGCCTCCAGAAGCGGTGAATGCTCCAACACTGGAAGTTTTTAAGAAGAGACTGGACAGCCATTTGTCCGAAATGGTGTAGGGTTTCCTGCCTGAGCAGGGGGTTGGACTAGATGACCTCCAAGGTCCCTTCCATCATCATCATCATCATCATCATCATCATCATCATCATCATCATCATCATCATCATCATCATCATCATTATTATTATTATTATTATTATTATTATTATTATTATTATTATTATTATTATTATTATGTGGCTATCTAGTCTCTTCTGAAAGCCTTCAGTGTTGGGGCACCCACAACCTCTGAAGGGAAGCCATTCCATTGGTTGATTGTTCTCACCATTAAGAAATTTCTCCTTAGATCTAGGTTGCTTCTCTCCTTGATTAGTTTCCATCCATTGCTTCTTTTCCTGCCTTCTGGTGCTTTGGAGAATAGCTTGACTCCCTCTTCTTTGTGGAAACCCCCTGAGATTCTGGAAGACTGCTATCATGTCACCCCTCGATCTTCCTTTCTCTAGACTAGCCATACTCAGTTCCTGCAACCAAAAGTTGAATTTATATATATTTTTTCCTTCCCAGATCACTTCCCTACCTAGTAAGCAGTTGGGCTGACACATTAAGAGCCCATTTCTTAAAACATGCATAAACCATTTTTTAAAAAAACCATGTGAAACATGCAATAAACATTATTACTCAATAAACCCCAACATTCAGAACAAAATCAGAGTGGCATGAACGTCTAAGATTCTGGAAGACAAGCATCTTTTTAGGATCATTCAAAGCCCAGAAGAGAAGGCGCCTAGCCTAGAAAGGTACCGTCCCCACCAGAATCCTGCTAGCCAAGCGGAATTCCAACAGCTTCCAGAAATAAAGGAATAAAACTATAGACACATTGGAGAACTGGGAAGGTTCCAAACTAGAATCACCGAAGGAGGTAACCTTTGAACGTCCATCCTCAACTTTTCTGCATCCCCGAATATCACATTCATGTTCAGAGTTGAATGTTTTAAAACACATTCATTTTCCATCATTTTTCCCTCGTTTTGAATTCGGCTGCCAAATCGTATAAGCCTTACCTAGAAGTGCTGTCAGAGTGGCCAAGATCCTCAGCATGGTCACTAGCATTTTCACGCGCAGGATAAGAAACAGAAGATGCTTCCCTGGGAAAGAGCGAATTCAAAATGGAGCTTGTGGGATACGGGCTTTGACTTCTACTTATCAGCCAAGCCAGTCAACAAAGAGTTGACTCCTTCGTCCATTATCAGATATCCCTAACAGTTCTCTGGCTACCTGTACAATTAGTTCAGCCAAAACCATTTTCTGAGGTGTGGACTATTGAAATATTTGTTAATCATAAACCAAGGGTACAAGGAGGCGTCTACTGGCTGGATGGTGGCACCCTTAAAAATACAATAGTTTGGTAGTGACTGTTCTGAACCTTCTTTTCAGTTGCAGTTATGCGCATGGCACATTTTTAAAATATATTTTATTTCCATTATACCCTTGTTTTTCCTGTGCATAATCTATTTGGTTTAGCTCTCAAATCAAATGTTACACTGCCTTATGTAGGTCTGAGATGAACAATCTTTGGAGAAGGGTTTTGGAAGAGATGAATATAGTGAGCAGAGGAATAAAAGGGAATAATTACATCACACCTCTGAGAAGGGGCCTTCTTTCCTTCTTTCTTTCCTTCCTTCCTTCTTTCCTTCCTTCCTTCCTTCCTTCCTTCCTTCCTTCTTTCCTTCTTTCTTTCTTTCTTTCCTTCCTTCCTTTCTTCCTTTCTTCTTTTCTTTTCTTCCTTCCTTCTTTCCTTCTTTCCTTCCTTCCTTCCTTCCTTTCTTTCTTCTTTTCTTCTTTTCTTCCTTCTTTCCTTCTTTCCTTCTTTCCTTCGTTCTTTTCTTTTTTCCTTCCTTCCTTCCTTCCTTCCTTCTTTCCTTCCTTTCTTCCTTCTTTCCTTCCTTCTTTCTTTCTTTCCTTCCTTCCTTCCTTCCTTCCTTCCTTCCTTCCTTCCTTCCTTCCTTCCTTCCTTCCTTCCTTCCTTCCTTCCTTCCTTCTAAATAACAGAACAATAGAGCTGGGAAGGACCTTGGAGGTCTTCCAGTCCAACTCCTTGTTCAGGCAACAAACCCTACACGATTCCAGGCAAACAGCTGCCCAATCTTTTCTTTAAAACTTCTAGTGATGGAGCACCCACAACGTCTGGAGGCAAATCCTTCCACTGATTAATTGTTCTCACTGTCAGGAAATTTCTCCTTAGTTCTATGTTGCATCCCTCCTTGATAGGCTTCCATCCATTGTTCCTTGTCCTGTCCTCATTCCTAGCAACTGTTAGGAATGAAGCGAGCTTCATATGGGAGAATCCTTAGGAAAGGAATTGAAAAGGAAAACTGCTTGTGATGTCACCACGATCTCCTTCAAAAAACTAGGATGCAACCATTGTGTGCCATTTTGCTCGCCATGTTTAAAGGGCCAGATTGTAGAACGTTAGAAAATATGAAGGGCAAACTTCTTATAGAATAAATTTCCTCTGTTGCTGAGTGAAAATCTCACTCCTGTCTTTTCTCTCCAGAACTCTGGATTTTGGAATTGGCTTCCTGAAAGCCCCTGAGGAATGATGGGCATGTTAACCCAGGGCTTTTCAACCAGTGGTACGGGTACCACCTGTGGTACATTGGCACCTGGCAGGTGGTACGTGACCATCCTAGAAAAGTGGTAGCAGGGGAGGTGAATGATCTGAACCGGTGGCAGCACCGCACAAGCCTGAGCGAGAGACGGCTGGAGCTGCAGGGCTGTCAGGGCTCAGCGGAAGTGCCAGGATCAGTGCCAGGATCCATCTGGAGCTCGGCGCTGATCCTGGTGCTTCTGCTGAGCCCTGAAGAATCACCAATCAGCTGGAAAGCAGCACTGATCCTGGGGCTTCTGCTGAGCCCAGAAGAAGCGCCAGTCAGCTGGAATGTTGCAGCATCTCCAGGGTCTTGTGATTGACATTCAGATGTGTGGCAACTGATTCATATTTATGACAGTCACAGTGTCCCAGGGTCATGTGAAGTGACCAAAACCTGTTGCAACCACCCAGCAGACGGGGGGAATAAAAACCAAACACCCCCCACCCCACCCCCGCTGCCAATCCTCAACAGAAATGCTCACAACAATGAAAACCTCGGACAGGAGGAAGAGCGCAGCCAGGCGGGCAGGCTGGGTGTCTTGCTGGGCTGTGGCTTGGGGGGCACTTTTTTCAGTGCCATTGTAACTTCGAACAGTCACTAAGCGAACTGTTGTAAGTCGAGGACTACCTGTACTTTATCACTTTTTTCCTTTTTTCCTTTTTTTTGGGTCATCAAGTTTTTGACACCTTGCTAGGCAACTGGTGGTACTCGGATGTTGCCATATCCTAAAAGTGGTACAATGGGTGAAAAGGTTGAAAAGCCCTGTGTTAACCGACCCAATCACTTAAGGTCCAAAGGAGAACCAGAGGCTTCTCCTGATTTCTTCATCCATTTGTGATAGACCTTCTCAGGAAAAGTGGGCAGGTACCTCATCTGCTGTGTTCAAGAGAGAGCTGGGCATGGCAACTCTTATCTTACGATAGAGTGGAAAGTCTCACAGTTTGGTGCCAGGCACTACTTGTTAACAATTGATGTGTATCAGTGTTGTGCAAACCAAACAGCCCAGTTCTAAATCGCCAATGTTTAAAGAATAGCACAAATGAAAATGGAGTCCTTCTTCTCCTATGCTCCTCTGGACAAGCTCAGCCTTCAGGGAAAGTAGAAACTTCTAAGCATTGGAAAACATTATTTGGTTTAGAAACAGGTCCACTACAAGGGGAGTAGCTTCCCTCCCCTCCCCTCATTTTCAGCTGGAGCACCATGTTCACCGAAGTTAGCAACCCTTTTCATTTCTGAAAAGAACCAAGGAAGCAAAGTCAGTGCTTGATGTCCAAATTCAGTTCCAGCACTGATTGCCTTCCTCCTAATCTCCCCATTCATCCCCTCCCCTTCGCTAGAAAAATAACCCAGTTTTGCCCAGTATCTACACCAGGATTCTAGGTCCCTGTAATTGTATGTGGGAATGACCTGGGGAGGGATGACAAAGGGAACAGTCAGGTAAGAGAGAACATAGTCCAGTGGTTCTCAACTTGTGGTCTGTGGACTACTCCCCCCCCGGCAATGTCATTCCAGGGGGTCCGCAAAGAAGAAATGTTATGATTTAAATCTTGAGCTAAGTCTTGGTGGTCTGTGGCCGGGTTCTGTGGCCACAAAAGGTATTTAAAGGGGGTCCGTGGTGAAGAAAAGGTTGGCATAGCCCACAGCAGTATAGTGGAGGGAAAAAGGCACTGAGAAGGGCTTCTCAGCTTCTCAGTGTGTAGAAGAGATGGCAGGAGGTCTACACAATCAGACTTGCAATATTCTGCTGTTGTTGTTAGTTGCGAAGTCGTGTCCCACCCATCGCGACCCCATGGACAACGTTCCTCCAGGCCTTCCTGTCCTCTGCCATCTTCTGAAGTCCATTGAAGCTCACGCCTCCTGCTTCAGGGACTCCATCCAGCCACCTCATTCTCTGTAGTCCCCTTCTTCTATCGCCCTCAATCTTTCCCGGCATTAGGCTCTTCTCCAGTGAGTCCTTCTTTCTCATTAGGTGGCCAAAGTATTTGAGTTTCAACTTCAGGATCTGGCCTTCTAAAGAGCAGTCAGGGTTGATCTCCTCTAGGACTGACCGGTTGGATCGCCTTGCAGTCCAGGGGACTCACAGGAGTCTTCTCCAGCACCAGAGTTCTGCTAATGTAGTTTTACAATAAAGTAGAATTAGCTTATCTGGCTATATTTCCTGTCTGGTTCACCTGGTAAGGCTGACAGTGGCATAAGCCGGATGTGCAGTCCATCTGGTCTCCACACCCATCCTAGAGAGGCCCTGACCTCGTCCCCAAATCCCGTCCCTTCTGAAAATTCCTTCCTGACTCCCATCCTTTTCTCCGAATTGCTGGGAAAGAAGGCCAAAAATCTGCCCGGCTTTGTATCTCCAGCTCAAAGGGGTTTCCGTTTTCTCCTACCTGGATTTTAGTAAGATTTCTTCCCAATTGCAATTGTGATTTTGAGATGAATCTATTCCGTTGTCATTCTGAGCAGCCTCCATGTCTAACTGGGGTTTTTTTTTAGAGGAGATTATTCCACTGACAAAATCATCCAATGAATCTATCTAAGTGATGAGTTTCATATCGATCTCCCTGGGTCTGGTCCAATACCTTAGACCAGCACTTCTTAACCTTGACAACTTTAAGATTTATGGACTCCAACTAAGATGATCCAAGACCTGGAGACTAAAACATACGAAGAAAGGTTGCAGGACGGGTTTGGCTAGTCTAAAGAGAAGAAGAAACAGGGGTGACACGATAGCAGTATTCCAGGATTTGAGGGGCTGCCACAAAGAAGAGGGGGTCAAATTATTCTCCAAAGCACCAGAGGGCAGGACAAGAAACAATGTTTAGAAACTGACCAAAGAGAGAAGCAACCTGGAATTAAGAAGAAACTTCCTAACAGTGAGGACAATTAATCAGTGGAACAGCTTGCCTTCAGAAATAGTGGGCGCTCCATCACTGGAGGTTTTTAAGAAGAGACTAGACAATCACTTGTCTGAAATGGTATAGGTTCTCCTGCTTGAGCAGGGGGCTGGACTAGAAGACCTTTAAGGTCTATTCTATTCTATTCTATTCTATTCTATTCTATTCTGTTCTGTTCTGTTCTGTTCTGTTCTTATTCCAGAATTGAAGTCTGTCCCTGGACTTGAAGTCTACCCATCTTTAAATTGTCATGGTTGAGAAACAGTGCCCTAGACATAGCAATTTCATGAAAAATGACAGTATAACCCCTTTCTCCAAAGGCGTTCTTCTATTAAGATCCCAGAACCACTTCTTCTAGTACAGCAAGCATTTTGTAAAAATCCCAACCACCACTTTCCTGTATTATTTATAGTTATATTTACAATTCAGGATTGAATTGTGGGGTCCTTGATGCTCTCTGAGCTTGGTTGTTTGCTTGCAGATGTTTCATTACCCAACTAGGTACCATCATCAGTACTAGCTTTGATTATTAGCATAATAGCATTGATGATGTTATGTAATTGGATAATGAAACGTTTGCAAATAAACAAACAAACTCAGAGAGCACCAGGGACCCCACTAGCTTCCTGTATCCTGTTTTCCTTCTCAGCTTTCTCTCTACCTATTTTGATGCTTGAACAGGATGATTGTACACTAAGCTTGGGGAAATTTCATTCTTTTGTTCAAAGATTTCATGGTACATTTTCAAGTTTTTGGGACAAAATTTTGGGAGTTGAAGTCCATACATCTTAAAATCACCAAGGTTGAGGAAAAAAAACCTGTTCTTGTGTTTTCTGCTCACATTCTGTCCTATTGTCTCTTTCCAGCTTTGAACCTGGTGGAACTCAACCCATGCATTTCTTCTGTAAAAAAGAACTCATTTAATTTTGAAGAAGCGGGTGATCGTGCAATATTCCTTTTCATATATCCAATCTCTTCTTTAAAACTTCCAGTGTTGGAGCATTCACCACTTTAGGAAGCAAGTTGTTCCACTGATTAATTGTTCTAACGTAACTGTCAAGAAGTTTCTCCTTAGTTTCATGGTTGCTTCTCTCCTTGATTAGTTTCCGTCCATTGCTTCTTGTCCTACCTTTAAGTGCTTTGGAGAATAGCTTGACCCTTTCTTCTTTGTGGCAGCCCCTCAAATATTGGAAGACTGCTATCATGTCACCCCTAGTCCTTCTCTTCATTAGACTAGACATACGCAATTCCAGCAACCGTTCCTTGTATGTTTTAGCCTCCAGTCCCCTGATCATCTTTGTTGCTCTTCTCTCCACTCATATAATGCTCCTTCTGATGTGCTTTGTGCATTTTCTCCCCATCGTTGGCCATTCCTCCTTCAAACATCACTTCCAGCTGGCTTCATTTGGGGGGGGGGTGTCCCTTTTCTAGAATTTCTATTTTTTTCACCCTCGGTTTCCTATTGGGCATGTCTCTTTCGCTCATTCGGGTTGTCTTTGCTATCTTGAAGGGATGGCTGCTGTCTGAACGTGAGACTGTCTGTGGTTTTCTAACTGCCGTTTCCCTCTCTCCTGAAATAGATGGCGGAGGAGGAAGGGGTGGTCTCCTCATCTTGCCTTACAAATTTCTTCAGGCTCTCAGGCTGATATTATCTGGTTGCACATCATTCACCCACTCGCCTCTCCGCTTTGTCTCGTCAGTCCTTCAACTTGAACAGTTGCCCTGTGGTTTTCGCCTCCCAACCGTCACAACCCAACTGTTACCTTCCATTGCTAATTGTCCTCAAAGGTTTGGTCACCATCAAGCCATTCGAACTGCTTGAAACTATTGGCTTTGTACGGTGAGATTCTCCCTGGGAAATCTACAGTGTGGAAGTGAGAATGAATATATTTTTTCTCCACGGATCAATTTGACGCAAGGACAAATTGCAGGAGGAGAACCATGTTAATTTATGGAAGCATAAAATCAAGAACTTAGTAGCCCTTTTTTTTTACAAAAAATATTTATTTATTTGTCAAACAAAAAGGGAAAAAAAACCTAAAATGTGACAAGGGGTGATAGGCATTTATGCACACCCCCTTAGGGATCTAGTGAGGTCCACAGACATTTTGATGAACACGGTTTATTAAAAGGCACACGCTTTTGTGAGCTGCAGGTCACAATAAAGGATAATATTTGTAGCTTGGGGTTCCGGGGTCCTTGGTGCTCTCTGCGATTGATTGTTTTCTTCCAGATGTTTCATTACCCAGCTCGGTAACATCATCAGGGTGCACTATGTGCATCAGTGTGCACCAAGGATCCCCCGCTAGTCAATTTATACTGTTGAAAGAAAAATCTTCATCAGGGTCCAGTCCAAGCCGGGAATAATTAAAATGGAGACTGCTTTGGAAAGAAGGTTGGAGTTTATTGAAGAGGAGAGCCAGACAGAAAGATGGCTCTGGGAAAACTGACCACATGTAGCAGGGAGTGGTGAGTTTTATACCTTCTGGGGCTCTTGAGGTTGTTTCCTGTTCCGGTTCGAGGCTTTGTATTTCCTGTGTCATGTACTTTGACCTGAGTCTGAGTGTGCCCTTTTGGTATTGGTGGGTTAATCCTATTATGTCTCCTGTCCTTAGAATTTGGGTGGGGGTACGTAGATTTTAGGTGTCTTTGTCTTCCTAATAGCTTCCTGGCTCCAACCTTCCTGAATGGATTATTACTTCTGCATTTCTAAAAGCTGGCCTCTGCCTCGTTTCTGCTTGGGGGAGAGGGGCTGGGGCTGGTTTCTGTCTTTTTAAAGATCTTCTCCATTATTCCTTTGGGGAAATATATTCTGCCTTTTTAATATTCCCCAAAATATTTCTTTCTGTGGATTCTTCCCACAATACCTTTCCATTTATTTTTATACAGCATACATGATGCTTCCTTCCTATTCTGCCCATAAGAACAGCCCTAAGGAGGTGAGCTTGTCCCTCAATTACCCAAATGGGTTTGTATCTAAGGAAAGAGTAGAACTCACAGTCTCCCAGCTTCTAGCCAGCATCTAAACCACTACACCAAACTTGCGCTTGCATTTAAACCCATTAGCTAAGGGCATTTTAGGAAACCTCATGCTTTCCCCCCATCCTTTGGAAACACTTTGTTGATCAAGAGTCCTTGAGAAGGTTTTGACCTTTAGAAGGTCCTAGCAAGATATTGCCATTTCATGGTTGTTGAAAGGTTTTTTTTTCCCCCTTGGACCAACATAGCTTTGATGCAGTGGTGGGATTCAGCCAGTTCGCACCAGTTCGGCAGAACCGGTAGCTATTTTTTTGTTGCCTGGGCCCAGAATGGACTTCCGGAAGCGGCATCCCACACAGAGAACCAATTGTTCGCCTATTTGAATCCTACCACTGCCTCCCTCCCTTCCTTCCTTCCTGCCTTCCTCCTTTTCCTTCCCCCTTTCCTTCCCTTTCTTTTCTTTTCCTTCCCTTCAATTCTTTTTCCTTCCTTCCCTTCCTTCCCTCCCTTCCTTTTTCTCCTTTCCTTCCCTTCTCTCTTTTTCCTCCTTCCTTTCTTCCTTCTTTTTCCCCCTTCCCTTCTCTTCCTCTACTCCCTCCCTCTATCCAGTGGTGGGATTCAGCCGGTTCACACCACTTCGGCAGAACCGGTAGCTAATTTTTTGTTGCCCAGGCCCAGAATGGACTTCCAGAAGCGGCATCCACACTGAGAACCAGTTGTTTGCATATTTGAATCCCACCACTGCTTTGATGGCTTTTCAGGGGCCTCGTAGTATTTGATGGGACTTTCTGCCCCACAATGATTACAGTTCCCGTTGAGTTCCTCACCATAAACAAGGCCTAAATAGGAAGGCTTTCCGAATAAAGATGGAAATGCAAAATAAACCAGGGTGAAGCCAAAGCAGAAACACGGTGGGTTAATGAGCGGCAAGATGGAACTCAAAGAGTATCAAGGAGATGCACATTAAGCAGTAGATAAAATTTAAATCCCAAAGACTCCAAAACAACGGGGAATTCTTTTTGCCTTTCGGGTCAAAAGCAACTGAGTCAGAAATGTTGCTGACTCCCATTCTATCTCTGTTTTTTTCCCCCCTTTTAATGGGCGTTCAGTAGCACAACAATGAGCCTCACATACATTTGCAGCAAGGAGGCTCTTATCTAAAGATAGAAAGGAAACAGGGAAGGGCCAGGATAACAGAAACACCCTGTTAGCAGACTCTGAGTCAGCCCTGGGTGTACGCAAAGGAACTTTCACAGTCTTCCTCCTACACACCAGAAACACAGCCCTTTTTTATTCAGCACAAACCCCCATACGAAGACAAGGCAACTCACTGGATGTCTTGACATCGGATTTGGCTGCGTGGTGTGTGTAGAAAACCCCAACCAATTTGAGAACGTAGAATAATAAGAGTTGGAAGGGACCTTGGAGGTCTTCTAGTCTATCTCCCTACTTGAGCAGGAGACCCCATTCCATTTCAGACAAATGGTGGTCCAGTCTCTTCTTGAAAGCCTCCAGTGATGGAGCACCCATAACTTCTGAAGGCAAGCTGTTGCACTGATTGATTGCTCCGTTCCTCCTTAGTTCTAACTTGCTTCTCTCCTTGGTTAGTTTCCCTCAGTTGTTTCTTCTCTTGCCTTTGGGCGCTTTGGAAAATAATAATAATAATAATAATAATAATAATAATAATAATAATAATAATAATAATAATAATAATAATAATAATAGTAGTAGTAGTAGTAGTAGTAGTAGTAGTAGTAGTAGTAGCAGTAGTAGTAGTAGTAAAGTTGGAAGGGACCTTGAAGGTCATCTAGTCCAACCCCCTGCTCAGGCAGGAAACCCTATACCATTTCGGACAAATGGCTGTCCAGTCTCTTCTAAAAACTTCCAGTGTTGGAGCATTCACCGCTTCTGGAGGCAGGTTGTTCCACTGGTTAATTGTTCTAACTGTCAGGAAGTTTCTCCTTAGTTTTAGGTTGCTTCTCTCCTTGGTTAGTTTCCATCCATTGCTTCTTGTCCTGCCTCCAGGTGCTTTGGAAAATAGCTTGACTCCCTCTTCTTTATGGCAGCCCCTGAGATACTGGAACACTGCTATCATGTCCCCCTTCGTCCTTCTCTTTGTTAAACTAGACATACCCAATTCCAGCAGCCGTTCCTTATATGCTTTAGCCTCCAGTCCCCTAATCATCTTTGTTGCTCTTCTCTGCACTCTTTCTAGAGTCTCAACATCTTTTTTACATCCCTCGTCTTTGTAGGAGCCCCTCAAATACTGGAACACTGCTATTATGTGAGCATGCAAGTGAACACCCAGAAATAAACCCTTCCTCAGAATTTGGGGGGGGGGGTGTCTGCTTCCTATGTACAGAGAAATACGGATTATTATAAATTAAAAGATAAGACACTGTTGAGAAAATTCGCAATTTTCTGAATCAATCAACGTTGAGTCAGCAAGTCTTTCTCTCAAGGTCCTAATGTGACCTCATAGGTTCATATAGACTCCCAGTACAAGCCATGATGACGTTATGGGTGCCATGGTGCTATTGTGTACTGTAAATGTCCTGAATTATGTCATTGATGCTGGATATCATGACATGACTGAACCATTGCAATTGTTCATGTGTAATACGAAATACTGTATGGCAGACATGTCAAACACAAGGCCCGGGGGCCGGATGCGGCCCGCGAAGTGGTTTCATGTGGCCCGCGAAGCCATCCTGGAAACAGTGAGGGAACGGCCCCCGCTGCCTTGGCCCTGGCCCAGACCAGCTGGGAGCCAATGTACAATTTTGTGGTGGCCATCTTGGCACTTGCCCCGGTGGACCATGCCTTGGCACTTGCCCCGGTCCCACCCCCTTCTGCCGGAGACCCTCAGATCTGTCCCATTTCTGCCCAGGCCCCCATAGGCACCCTTGATGCGAATGATGTAGAGCTGGCCATGCCCACCCAGTAGGCCACACCCACTCCATCCATGCCCACCCAGTAGGCCGTACCCACCCTGGCCACACCCACCCGCCCCCCCCCCAGGGCAACCGCAATGCTGATGCGTCCCTCAGTGAAATGGAGTTTGACACCCCTGCTGTATGGCTATTGCTTATTGAAATTCTTCTTTTGTGTTTGTGTGTGCGCGTGTGTTTGATGCCATGGACAAAGGCTATAAACCAGTATAATCTAGGAGTTCTAGTTCTGCCTTAGGCATGAAGCCAGTTGGGTGACATTGAGCCAGCCTGTTATGGTTCCGGCTAATGCGTTGACACAGTCATTCTCTCTCAGCTCCAGGAAGGAGGAAGTGGCAAATCATGTCTGAAAAAGCCTTGCAAAAAAACTGCAGAGACTTGTCCATGTCATCCCTAGGAATCAAGAATAACTCAAAAGGCAAGGTAAGAGACCGTCTGGTCTAGTGGTTAAAACACCAAGCTAAAAATCAGGAGATTGTGAGTCCTAGCCTTGCCTTAGGCCAGTGGTGGCGAACCTTTTAGAGACCGAGTGCCCAAACTGCAACCCAAAACCCACTTATGCATCATCGGGTGCCGGGTGGGCGTGGCCACCGAGCTGTCGGCTCGTGCTCGCTCCCTCGCTCGCTGTCTGCGCCGACTTGTGCTCGCTCTCAAGCTGTCTGCAGCAAATGCTGCTTCCGCAGAAAGTTGCTCCTTTTATAGCCTCTGACCTATTCCCAGACTGCGCATGCACGGAGAGGAGGAGGGAGCAGCTGGGCCCAGCAATGGCTCGTGTGCCACCAGAGACAGCTCCGCGTGCCACCTGTGGCACGCGTGCCATAGGTTGCGCCACCACGGCCTTAGGCACAAAACCCGTTGGGTGACTTCAGGCTCATTCATCTCTTAGCCCTAGGAGGGAGGCGATGGCAAGCCAATCCCAAAAACCTTCCCAAGAAAACTGCAGGGATTTGTCCCAGAGGTTGCCAAAAGTCCAGACTGACTCAAAGGAACAAATATAACAAAAGTGTTCATTATATAATGTTTATAACATTATGTATTTATAATTTTTTGTTGCGTNTAGTAGTAGTAAAGTTGGAAGGGACCTTGAAGGTCATCTAGTCCAACCCCCTGCTCAGGCAGGAAACCCTATACCATTTCGGACAAATGGCTGTCCAGTCTCTTCTTAAAAACTTCCAGTGTTGGAGCATTCACCGCTTCTGGAGGCAGGTTGTTCCACTGGTTAATTGTTCTAACTGTCAGGAAGTTTCTCCTTAGTTTTAGGTTGCTTCTCTCCTTGGTTAGTTTCCATCCATTGCTTCTTGTCCTGCCTCCAGGCGCTTTGGAAAATAGCTTGACTCCCTCTTCTTTATGGCAGCCCCTGAGATACTGGAACACTGCTATCATGTCCCCCTTCGTCCTTCTCTTTGTTAAACTAGACATACCCAATTCCAGCAGCCGTTCCTTATATGCTTTAGCCTCCAGTCCCCTAATCATCTTTGTTGCTCTTCTCTGCACTCTTTCTAGAGTCTCAACATCTTTTTTACATCCCTCGTCTTTGTAGGAGCCCCTCAAATACTGGAACACTGCTATTATGTGAGCATGCAAGTGAACACCCAGAAATAAACCCTTCCTCAGAATTTGGGGGGGGGGTGTCTGCTTCCTATGTACAGAGAAATACGGATTATTATAAATTAAAAGATAAGACACTGTTGAGAAAATTCGCAATTTTCTGAATCAATCAATGTTGAGTCAGCAAGTCTTTCTCTCAAGGTCCTAATGTGACCTCATAGGTTCATATAGACTCCCAGTACAAGCCATGATGACGTTATGGGTGCCATGGTGTTATTGTGTACTGTAAATGTCCTGAATTATGTCATTGCTGCTGGATATCATGACATGACTGAACCATTGCAATTGTTCATGTGTAATACGAACTACTGTATGGCAGACATGTCAAACACAAGGCCCGGGGACCGGATGCGGCCCGCGAAGTGGTTTCATGTGGCCCACGAAGCCATCCTGGAAACAGTGAGGGAATGGCCCCCGCTGCCTTGGCTCTGGCCCAGACCAGCTGGGAGCCAATGTACAATTTTGTGGTGGCCATCTTGGCACTTGCCCTGGTGGACCATGTCTTGGCACTTGCCCCAGTCCCACCCCCTTCTGCCGGAGACCCTCAGATCTGTCCCATTTCTGCCCAGGCCCCCATAGGCACCCTTGATGCGAATGATGTAGAGCTAGCCATGCCCACCCAGTAGGCCACACCCACTCCATCCATGCCCACCCACTAGGCCGTACCCACCCTGGCCACACACCCCCCCAGGGCAACCGCAATGCTGATGCGTCCCTCAGTGAAATGGAGTTTGACACCCCTGCTGTATGGCTATTGCTTATTGAAAATCTTCTTTTGTGTTTGTGTGTGCGCGTGTGTTTTATGCCATGGACAAAGGCAGCAGGCTATAAACCAGTATAATCTAGGAGTTCTAGTTCTGCCTTAGGCATGAAGCCAGTTGGGTGACATTGAGCCAGCCTGTTATGGTTCCGGCTAATGCGTTGACACAGTCGTTCTCTCTCAGCTCCAGGAAGGAGGAAGTGGCAAATCACGTCTGAAAAAGCCTTGCAAAAAAAACTGCAGAGACTTGTCCATGTCATCCCTAGGAATCAAGAATAACTCAAAGGCAAGGTAAGAGACAGTCTGGTCTAGTGGTTAAAACACCAAGCTAAAAATCAGGAGATTGTGAGTTCTAGCCTTGCCTTAGGCCAGTGGTGGCGAACCTTTTAGAGACCGAGTGCCCAAACTGCAACCCAAAACCCACTTATGCATCATTGGGTGCCGGGTGGGCGTGGCCACCGAGCTGTCGCAACCCAAAACCCACTTATGCATCATTGGGTGCCGGGTGGGCGTGGCCACAGAGCTGTCGGCTCGTGTTCGCTCGCTCGCTCGCTGTCCGCGCCGACTCGTGCTCGCTCTCAAGCTGTCTGCAGCAAATGCTGCTTCCGCAGAAAGTTGCTCCTTTTATAGCCTCTGACCTATTCCCAGACTGCGCATGCACGTAGAGGAGGAGGGAGCAGCTTGGCCCAGCAATGGCTCGTGTGCCACCAGAGACAGCTCCGCGTGCCACCTGTGGCACGCGTGCCATAGGTTGCGCCACCACGGCCTTAGGCACAAAACCCGTTGGGTGACTTCAGGCTCATTCATCTCTTAGCCCTAGGAGGGAGGCGATGGCAAGCCAATTCCAAAAACCTTCCCAAGAAAACTGCAGGGATTTGTCCCAGAAGTTGCCAAAAGTCCAGACTGACTCAAAGGAACAAATATAACAAAAGTGTTCATCATATAATGTTTATAACATAATGTATTTATAATTTTTTGTTGCGTTGCTTTCTCTTTCTCCATTTTCTTCTGTCTTTGTTCTGCTTTGTTGAAAAGTATTTAAAAAAAAAAAGTAACATGGTTGATGTAAATGTCATTTGCAGAACATTTTAAGGTCAGGATATCCCCCTCCTTGTAGATGCATCTCCAGGACCCTTGAGAAATTGAGTGTCTGTTGGGAGAAAAGATGAACAAATAAGGATAAAGATGATGATGGAATGGAGCCTTGGTAACGAGGACGTAGCAAGGCGGCTGGCTGCTGGCCTTGCAAGGTCAACCAGACGGGAATCACAACCAGATGAGCGAATTCTACTTTATTCTAAAATAAAGTTAGAATGTTAACAGAACATGGCAAGTCTGAAGGTCCAGTTCTCCCGCTGAAGGTCCAGTTCTCCCACTGTCTCCTTTATAATTGGAGAACTTAGAGAAGGGGCCTCCCAAGTCTCTTGCTCTTAAACTGTTGGCTATGCAAACCTTTATCTGACTGTTCCCGAAGCAGCATCTCTTCATCCCGTCTCTCAAGGTCTTTTCCCCATACCAACAGTGGTTCTGCTTGTTGATACAATGCCATGAGGCCATGTGGGTCTATGCCAAGCATACAAACCTGACCACATTCAACATATAGGCAGAACAGAGACCTTCCTTCCTCCCTCCCTCCCTTTCTCTCCCCTCTCCTCCCTCCCTCCCCTCCCCTCCCTTTTCTTTAGAATAGAATAGAATAAAATAGGAAAGAATAGAATAGGAAAGAATAAGAATGTAATGTAATGTAATGTAATGTAATGTAATGTAATAGAATAGAATAGAATAGAATAGAATAGAATAGAATAGAATAGAATCTTTAAATAGAATAGAATAGAATAGAATAGAATAGAATAGAATAGAATAGAATAGAATAGAATAGAATAGAAGCTGGCAGGGATCTTGGAGGTCTTCTAGTCCAGCCCCCTGCTCAAGCAGGAGAACCTATACCATTTCAGACAGGTGAATGTCTAGTCTTTTCTTTGTAGAAACTTTCCTTTCCTTTCCTTTCCTCCCTCCCTTCTTCCTCCCTCCCTCCTTCCCTCCCTTTTCCCTTCATTTCCTTTCTCCTTTCCTTCCTTCCTTCCTTCCTTCCTTCCTTCCTTCCTTCCTTCCTTTCCTTTCCTTTCCTTTCCTTTCTCTATTTTTAATCCTATATTAAGCCTAAACCTTGAAGGATAAAGAGCTTACAGTATGATTTTGAATTGAGAGACCTGGATACAATGTGTGTGAGACCAAGTGGACATTCTTAACATCTTCCAGTGGAAGAGAGCGGGGGGGAAAATGTGACAAGAGTTGCAGACGCCTGGTTCTCGTGAAATGTGAGAATCTCTTTTGGAATACCCTGAAATGAGATTTTTTTTCTCTTTCTCCTGTTCAATTATGTCCAGTTCTCAAAGACTGACTGGACAAGTCCCTGCAGTTTTCTTGGCAAGATTTCAGAAGTGATTCTCCCTGGCCTGCTTCCGAGGGTTGAGAGAGAGGGGCTGGTCCAAGGTCACCCAGCTGGCTTTGTGCCTATGATGGGACTCGAACTCAGGTCTTCTTGTCTCTAGCCTGGTGCCTTACCAAAATCCAACAAAGAAGCCGGCCCTGCGTATATTCCACAAAAGACCACTAGAGGGTAGTATTGCCCCAAATGTTTGCTCTCTCTTAACCTCTTACGTTCTCTTTTTTTTCTCTTTGTAATTTATTTTAAGGAAGCATTACCATTTCAGCATCCCACACCTTTCTTTACTTGGATGTATCAGCTAAGCTATGCAGGGTGATTAAGCAATGCCCTTAAAAGGGGGTCATGCTTCTTCCAATGTGGCTGATCCTGATCATATGGGGAGAAGGGAAAGGAAGGGGTTAGGAAGAGTACTTGTGCTTTACTACCCTCCAGGTTAGCCCCCTGTGCCTGCCCTTTGCATCCCATGAAGGGGTTAGGTAGTACTTGTGCTTTACTACGCTCCAGGTTAGCTCCCTGTGCCTGCCCTTTGCATCTCAGGAGAGGATTTCCATTGCTGAGAATGATATTTTTCTTCTGCACTAAGACATACGTGCATTTACTCTTCCCTAATGTATTTATTATTTCTTTTTCTTTTTTTCCTTTTTCTCTTTACAAACAAACATAATATACAATGCATTTTTTTCCTTTAACAATACTATGTCCTATATCTCTTAAAATTATTTACATTTATTTACATTACTTCTCGTACATTTTTATTTCTTATTTCTTATTAAATTTATTGGCCGCCCATCTTTCCACGGGGTAACAGCTGGACAGGAGAAAAGAGCTAAAGATCTTCAGCTTCCCAAGCCCTGAATTTGACGAGAGAAACATATGTACCGCCTGTTATTGGTAATATATAAATGCATCCGCTGAGTATGCCCCTTGTTCATTTGCTTGCCATCTCTGAAGTCAAAATAATTTCCTCTTGGACCCTGCCCCTAGCTTCTAATCTCTGCAGGCTGGCTGGGGGATTCTGGGAGCTGAAATCCCACCCATTGTTGTTGAGGTTGAGAAACACTGGACTAATAGTAGAGCCGCTTCTGGAAATGCTAATATTTTGGCCACCATAAGTAGATCAGATAGATGCCAAGTTCCAGGGAAGGCCGAAGTGAATTCTTAGCATGAGAGGATGCAAAGTCAGCCCTACTTACAGGCAGAGTGTATTGCACAGTTGATCCAGGAGTATATTGTTAGGCATTGAATGTTCTAAATCTGTATTTATTTATTTTTTACTCTGCAGGGGTGGCGCATCTGGGATTTTTCTGGCCTGGTCACAAAGTTCAGCCAGAATGGAGAATTGTGGGGTGTTCTCTGAGCTTGGTTGTTTCCTTGCAGATGTTTCCTTGCCTAACTAGATAACATCATCAGTGCTAGTAGGGAGTGTAGTTACTCGTGCTGCAATCCATTAACATATTAAAAGAGAGAAACCTCCTTCCCCCCCACCCCCAGCACTGATGATGGTACCTAGTTGGGTAATGAAATGTATGCAAGAAAACAACCAATTTAGAGAGCACCGCGGATTTCACAGTTCAACCTCTGAGCTCTACAGAGATTCTCTTCTAACTGTAGAATGGAGAATTGCAAAAATAGCTGAATCTCTCTGGATGGCTTATAATAAAACGCATTAGGTTGTATATCAATATCCAAATCATTTAATTATTCATTTGGGCAATACCAAACTACAATGTAAGGAGGCAGTCAGCCAGAAATGCTTTCCTTTCCTTTTCTTAAATGGGGTAATGAGAAATAGATATTTTTTGGGGGGGGGAAATGATGCTGCAATTTGACTTGAGAAGCACAGGTTTTTAGCAGTCAAAGTGAATTGAATTTGATTCAGGAGTGTCCTCCTAGCTATTATTAAACAAGAGGGAGGGAGGGAGGAGGAGGAGGAGGACAGTAGGGTCCTTGGTACCCTTCAACTTTGGTTGTTTTCTTGCAAACGTTTCATGACCCAACTAGGTAAGATAGGAGCCAGCCATGTGCTGCAGCTGCCAAAAAGGCCAACACAGTGCTGGGCTGCATTAACAGAGGGATAGAATCAAGATCACGCTAAGTATTAATACCACTTTACAAGGCCTTGGTAAGGCCACACTTGGAATACTGCATCCAGTTTTGGTCACCACGATGTAAAAAAGATGCTGAGACTCTAGAAAGAGTGCAGAGAAGAGCAACAAAGATGATCAGGGGACTGGAGGCTAAAACATATAAGGAACGGCTGCTGGAATTGGGTATATCTAGTTTAACGAAGAGAAGGACAAGGGGGGACATGATAGCAGTCTCCCAGTATCTTAGGGGCTGCCCCAAAGAAGAGGGAGTCAAGCTATTCTCCAAAGCGCCTGAAGGCCAGACAAGAAGCAATGGATGGAAACTAATCAAGGAGAGAAGCAACCTAGAACTGAGGAGAAACTTCCTGACGTCCTGGTTAGAACAATTAACCAGTGGAACGACTGACCTCCAGAAGTTGTGGGTGCTCCATTACTGGAGGTTTTTAAGAAGAGATTGGACCACTATTTGTCTGAATGGTAGATAATCTCCTGCTTGAGAGGGGATTGGACTAGAACAGGGGTCCCCAACCTCCAGGCCGTGGACTAGAACCGGGCCACAGCATGCCAGCAACCAGTCCGCACAAACAAGCAAAGCCCCATCCGCGGGATGCAGGCAGCACACAAAACCACGCACCCTCCAGTCCGCGGAAAAACCTCTCTCCACGGAACCTGTCCCTGGTACCCAAAAGGTTGGGGACCTCTGGACTAGATGACCTCAAAGGTCCCTTCCAACCCTTGTTATTTTTGACATTCTGACATAGGAGCTCCAGAGTCCGTGTTAAGAATAGCGACTGTAAGAAACCTCCAAGATGAATTTAAGCACCTGATTATTATTATTTTTTTTTTAAAAAAAAACACAACACCTCTGTGCAAATAAAAGACCCCCCTCCCCAAATCTAACAAGGTCAAGTCTTCATTATCTGAAGAAGCAAAAGGAGGATTGCTAGCAATCCGTATCGCAATCCTGACAGATGGGGATACCTCCACCAATCGTAGGAGGAAATGGGCTGTTGGCTTGATCGCCCGAGCTTGGCGATTTGGCTACAAACGTTTCATCTCCATTCGTGTGTGTGTGTGGGGGGGGGGAAACATCTTCAGTGCGCTTTGAATTGTGCACAATTCAGAGCAGGGAGAAATGGGCAGGTCCCAGGGGTGTCACAGCACGGATCAACCTTCCCTACTCAGGGCTCCTTCCCTGTAATTCTCTAGATGTGCGGTCGCTTGGCCTCCTGGCTGACGGAGCCACGGAAAGCACACACTCTGGCCTTCCACGGCCAGCCTCCCACCCGTGCCAAGGGCAGGTTCCCTGGGCCTCCTGGGAACGCTGCAGAGGCGATCTGGAAGACAGCCTGCATCTCTGGGAAAGGAACCGGGGCTCTCTCCGCTGGGTCCTTGACAAGCATGTGGGCGCAGAAGAGATGAAGGGCTGTGCCAAGACTCTCCTTCCTTTCGGTTCTGCGCGGGGAGGTGGGGGTTGTTATGGAGTCTGGGGAGGAAATGGAACAGGGCTGCTGCCACAGTCAGCAGGGACAGAGACCGTGCATGGTTCTCCCCCCTTTTCCCCACTGCCAAACGGGGTCCCCCACCACCACAGTGGGAGAAATCTGCAGCAGCAGCACTGAAAAAAAATGGGAAAAAACTCAAGGGTTTTCCAAACGGCTTTGGGAAAAGGGGGGGGGAACCAGGGGAAAAAACTGTTTCTTCCCCAATTTTTCCGGGGTTCCCCCCCCCCAGGCTTTCCCATCTCTAGGCAGGAGTTCGAATGGGCCAAATTCCCCTGCTTTGTAGTCACATTTCTGGCTTCCTTCCAAGCAACAAAGGAGAGAGTTTTTGAGACTTTGGGTTGGTCCAGTGGTGGGATTCAGCCGGTTCGCACCACTTCGGCAGAACCGGTAGCTAATTATTTGTTGCCCAGGCCCAGAGTGGACTTCCGGAAGTGGCATCCATACAGAGAACCGGTTGTTCACATATTTGAATCCCACCACTGCCTCCCTCCCTTCCTGCCTTCCCCCTTTCCTTTCTTTTCCTTCCCTTCCATTCTTTATCCTTCCTTCCTTTTCCCCCTTCCCTTCTCTCCCTCTACCCCCTCCCTCTATCCAGTGGTGGGATTCAGCCGGTTCGCACCACTTCGGCAGAACCGGTAGCTAACTTTTTGTTGCCCAGGCCCAGAACGGACTTCCGGAAGCAGCATCCATACAGAGAACCAGTTGTTCCCGTTTGAATCCCACCACTGGGTTGGTCGCTTTTAAAGAGAGGAGGGGGCGTTTGCTTCCTGACTTGTTGGTTTATTTGAAAAGTGTCCCGCTTTGGGAACGTTGTTTACTTGTGAGTTTTGGGTGCGGTGGGCTGGGAGATGGAAATGCAGGCAGTCCTCGACGCACGCCCACAATGGAGCCCAGAATTTTCTGTTTCTGTTTCTAAGCGAGTTCTGGCCACCGCTGTTAAATGAATCACTGCAGTTGTTACGTTAGTAGCCCGGTTGCTAAGCCCGTGATGGCGAACCTTTTAGAGACCGAGTGCCCCAAAACTGCCCCCCAACTCGTCCCCGCTCCGCCCTGCCCACTGGGCCACTCACCACCTCACCCAGGCAGCCCAGCAGTGCCATGGCAGCCACGCCCTTCGCCCGTGCCCTGCAGCATCATCTGCGCGCAACTGGGCGCAAAAGGTGGGGGTTTTGTCCCCACTGTCCAGCTACCATGTCCTTGGCTCCACTGCTTCGTGTGGGCCTAGGGGCAACTCTCCTCTGGGGGGGCTGCTGGTGAGGAGGGGGCCGTGGGAGGAGGCGGGGCTGGGGAGACGGTGCACGTGCCCACAGAGAGGGCTCCGAGTGCCGCCTCTGGCACCAGTGCCATAGGTTCGCCACCACTGGCAGCTAAGCAAATCTGGCTTCCCCATTGACTGTCACAAAAGGGGACCACATGACACCCCCCCGTGGATACTGCAACCATTGTAAATATGAGTCAGTTGCCCAGCGTCTGAATTTTGATCACGTGACCATGGGGATGCTGCAACGGTGGTGTGAAAAGCAGTTATAAGTCCCTTTTTTCTGTGGTCGAACGGTCACTAAAGCTGTAGTCAGCTGCACACCTCCTCTCGTTCTGATCAGGCACGGGGGGCCGAGACACCCAGCAGGCCTGGGAGCGTTCTCCAAATCCTTCCTGGACGGGCGAATTCTTCTTTCCCTTTTCCCTGCACTTGGCTCTTCTTCCGTCCGAGAACCTCAGAGGAGAAAACAAGGAGAATCTGTCCAGATCTGCATAGTTTTTTTTCCTGCTTTTCCAAACCAGCCGGTCTTTTCTTGCTGTGGTCTCCACCCTCTTTTGTGGCCTTTCCGTTCTGTTGTTGGCTCTGCTCCCTTCTTGTCCTGCCTGGATTTCCCTCCTTCTAGTCTGGCCTGGAATTTTCCTCGTTCAGAACCAACTCCAGCAAAATCGCTCTGGCTAAAGTGTACGGCTCCCCAAGACGTCGATCGGCGCTGCTGGGGAAAAAAGAAAAAAGAAGCTAGGGCGCAAGGGAGGCATCGGTAAATTCAAAGTCTCATTCTCGGTCTTGCACTTCTCTGAGGTTGGCTCAGATCTCAAGGTTGGATCTAATTCATTGTTAATTGTTGAATGGGGGACCGTCGGGAGAGACGAGGAGTTCGGAAGGATGAAGAAAATAGGTGGCAGCCATCAAAGAAACATTGCCTTAGCCCAGAAAGACCGGAGAAACAATGGCTGGAAACTGATTAAAGAGAGAAGCAACCTGGAATTGAGGGGAAACTTCCTGACAATGAGGACAATCAACCAATGGAACAGCTTGCCACCAGAAGTCGTGGGCACTCCATCACTGGAGATTTTTAAGAAGAGACTGGACATTCACCTGTCTGAGATGGTATAGGTTTTACTGCTTGAGCAGGAGGCTGGACTAGAAGATCTCCAAGGTCCCTTCCAGCTCTATTCTATTCTGTTCTGTTCTGTTCTATTCTATATAAAGATTCTATTCTGTTCTGTTCTTCATTCCTCTATTCCATTCCATTCCATATAAAGATTCTATTCTATTCTATTCTATTCTATTCTATTCTATTCTATTCTATTCTATTCTATTCTATTCTATATAAAGATTCTGTTCTGTTCTATTCTTCATTCATCTATTCCATTCCATTCCATTCCATATAAAGATTCTATTCTATTCTATTCTATTCTATTCTATTCTATTCTATTCTATTCTATTCTATTCTATTCTATTCCGTATATTCTATTCTATTCTATTCTATTCTATTCTATTCTATTCTATTCCATTCCATTCCATATAAAGATTCTATTCTATTCTATTCTATTCTATTCTATTCTATTCTATTCTATTCTATTGAACAGAATTCTGGGAGTTGAAGTCCACAAGTCATAAAAGGGCAACGTTTGAAGACCCCTGCGCCAGAGTGTTCATCCCTAAATGAACCAATGAACCATGAAGGCTTCTAAAGTTCTCTCCATCCCCACGTTTGAGTTTTCCAGACTTGATTTATCTTCCAGTCCTTGAGAAGGGTCAGTGTCCTGCCATTTGGGAACACTGCTTTAGGAAGTGAGTGCTGGAACCAAGTTGTCATCTCCTTAAGCTTTGTGCGGTTCAGTTCACAAGCCATGCTTATGCAGGAACCGACCTTCATTGTGATATGTTTTAAGAGATCTGTTGGTTTTGCCTTTGACTGGAGAAGCTGTGGGAAAACAGTCTCTGCTTAAAGACATCCTCTATCAGAAGAGGGATCTAATCTGAAGACCGGGATACAAAGACTGAGATATGGAAGTAAGCCATCATAGGGCAAGCTGAGGTGGCACCCAATTTCTTTGGCAGTTGTCTTCTCTTCCAGGAATAAAACACATATCAGATTTCTATCTCCACTGGAGTCATGTGATAAATATTTGCATCTTTGCCTAGATGATGGGATATGCAAATATTAAGCAAACCAGTTTTCTGTATCCTCTTTAGGGTTTGGATTGTGTTTGATTGTGTTCTATTTCTTCTTATTTGCCAATGGATAACCAGCTAACCTACACGTGACCAATAGCATACTTTCTGCATTTTTTCTCAACGATCCAGTTTTCAGTCCCTCCCTTCTTAAGAATAGTCTCCTTGAACTTTGGGTGACTTCAGAAACATCGCCATGCAAATTTCTTGGAAACCATAGGCAAGTGGCTTTCTTTCTTTTGAGATATTGGCTTGACTTAGTCTAGCCTACAGCCTTGATGGTCTTCTTCACGGCCCGAGATAGCCCGTCTCTGTTTAGGCATCAAGTCCAGACAAGATCAGCCACCTTCTGCCCTTAGCTGAGATCACCCCATTAGTTCATCCTATGTCTAATTTGTGATAAAGCTTTCCAGTCATTTAGCTAGGCCAGGGGTAGGCAACCTTGGCTCTTTTATGACTCGTGGACTTCAACTCCCAGAATTCCTGAGCCAGCATGGCTCAGCTTGGAAACCTCTCCCTTTCCCCTCATATTAAAGTTGGAAGGGATCTTGGAAGTCTTATAGTCTACCCCTCAGCTCAGGCAGGAAACCCTATACCATTTCAGACAAATGGCTGTCCAGTCTCTTCTTAAAAACTTCCAGTGTTGGAGCATTCACCGCTTCTGGAGGCAGGTTGTTCCATTGGTTAATTGTTCTCACTGTCAGGAAATGCCTCCTTAGCTCTAGGTCAGTGATGGCAAACCTTTTAGATACCGAGTGCCCAAACTGCAACCCAAAACCCACTTATGCATTGTCGGGTGCCGGGTGGGTGTGGCCCATTGGCTGGGCGTGACCCATTGGCTGGGCGTGGCTGCGCAGGTAATGGCAGACTGGGTGGGACTAAAAAGTTCAATCAATCAATTCCAACTGTTCAAGATCTTTTTTTTTCCCAAGAGAAGATGAAATTGATTGATTGAACCTTTTTTTTTTTGCACATGGCGGCAGAGGCCTAAAGCGAAAAGGTTTTATAAAACCCAGCTGAAGGCCTAGGACTGGGGTGACGGTGCGCGTGCCCACAGAGAGGGCTCTGAGTGCCACCTCTGGCACCCGTGCCATAGGTTCGCCACCACTGCTCTAGGTTGCTTCTCTCCTTGATTAGAACTCGCCTCTGGAGGTCAGACTTGGGAGAAGAAAAGACATCTGGAAATATTTGATGGATTAATAGAATAGAATAGAATAGAATAGAATAGAATCTTTATATAGAATAGAGTAGAGTAGAATAGAGTAGAAAATAGAATAGGATAGGATAGGAGAGGAGAGGATAGGATAGGATACATAATAAAATATACAGGAATAGAATATAATAGAGTAGAATAGAGTAGAAAATAGAATAGAATAGAATCTTTATATAGAATAGAATAGAGTAGAATAGAGTAGAAAATAGAATAGGATAGGATACATAATAAAATATACAGGAATAGAATAGAATAGAATAGAATAGAATAGAATAGAATAGAATCTTTATATAGAATATAATAGAGTAGAATAGAGTAGAAAATAGAATAGAATAGAATAGAATACGATAGGATAGGATACATAATAGAATAGACTAGAATAGACTAGAATAGACTAGAATAGACTAGAATAGAATAGAATAGTCTTCTAGTCCAGCCCCCTGCTCATGCAGGAGAACCTATACCATTTTCGACAGGTGACTATCTAATCTCTTCTTAAAAACTTCCAGTGTTGGAGCATTCACCACTTCTGGAGGCAGGTTGTTCCACTGGTTAATTGTTCTGTCAGGAATTTTCTCCTTAGTTCTAAACGATGAATAATCGCTCCCTACAGTATCACAAAGGAACTTTGACAAGACAGCCTAACTGGAAAGTGCAGTACAGGTATTTACATAGGAGAGTAACATATGTGTTAAAAACCATTTCTTCTGCAGCATATTGGCCACTGGGAATATACTCCTTGATTTGCAACAGTTCGTTTAGTGATCATTCAAAGGTACAACAACGCTGAAAAAAAGTGATTTACGACCGGTTTTTCACAATTACGACCTTTGCAGCCTTCTCAAGGTCACGGGATCCAAATTCGGACACTTGGCAACTGGTTCATGTTTACGACGGTCGCAGCGGTCTGGGGTCGTGTGATCCCCCTTTGGCGATCTTCTGACGAGCAAAGCCAGTGGGGGAAGCTGGATTCGCTTAACGACCGGGTTTCCAACTTAACGACCGCAGGGATCCACTTCACCATGGGAGGCGAGAAAGGTTGTAAAACGACAAAATTCACCTAACAAAGGTCTCGCTTAACAACAGAAATGTTGGGCTCAGTTGTGGTCGTTAAGTCGAGGACTACCTGTACATTGAATACATTTGTTTGTTTGTTTGTTTATTGAATTTATTTGCCACTCATCTTGTATCCAATGACTGCTGACAGCTTAGAAAAAACATTGAAAAACATTAAAATCATCCACCCTTAAAAAAAAAGACCACAGTGGATAAAAAACACAAGATGGCAAAGGGGGGGAGGTGCGTTTGAATTTTAATTAGTCCACCCCCTCCAGCATGAAGCTCCCTCCCTCCCTCCCTTCCTCCTGGGGGAATGAGATATTCCAGAATGTGGGAGCCAGGGTGAAGGAGCCTCTCCTCCTGGACCCCACCAGCCAAAATTCCTTGGCTGATGTTAAACCGTCGTGCTCTTCATTTGGCTGACGGTCATTGTGTGAGACCAGCCTCTCAAAGGTGCAAACGGGTTTTTTTTGCTTTGCATTGGTTTGATCCCAAGCAAAATGGGACTGACTCAGCCCAGGGGGGTCCCCGCGGGAGAAGCCAGCCAGCCAGCGCTCTTGGGTCTTAAATGCACTAATTCAGGAGGGGGATTTGGGCTCCATTGAGTTCCATGCATGGGGCCCTCAAAGGAGCCTGTTAATTCCAAGGTGGCTGAGAACAGGTGAAAATGACAGTGTGGAGATCTTGTCACATACATGCACAGAGAAGGGGGGAGTGAGAGAGAGAGGGGGGAGAGAGGGAGGGAGTGA
>NW_015386101.1:422165-428975 GCF_001527695.2 Protobothrops mucrosquamatus | reverse complement strand
GGTGGGATGGGCCCGTCCTCTCCCTCCCTCCCTCCTTCCCGTCCTCCCCGACGGGCCCGGCTTGCCAAAGTTGCAGGACCGCCAGAGGGTTAGGATGAGTGGAGGTGGGGGCGCTGGGGGGGTGGGGGCGAGAGCCGGACCGACGAGGACCCTAAAGGAGGACTTTGCAGCCTTCGCGGTCCCCAAAACGTGGTTGGATGGGGAGCGGTGGGGGGCGGTGGGACAGATGTCGCGGATGCAGCCCTTCGGACGCGCAACGAAATAAACCAAGAGTGCAAGCCGCGATCCCACTCGCCTAACCCCTGAAAACGTGTGAATGGGTGATGGGTAGAGTTTTGGGGGGGGCTGGGGGGAGAGAGATGCGTGTTGTGGCGACATCGGGGAGGGGTGTTTGTTGGGTTCCGTGGAGGACCGGAGGAGGGTGGTGGTGGGGAATAGATTCGGATTCTGACGTTACCCTTGAGCAGAAAGTCGAAAAGGGAGATTGTGAGGATGCAGAAGAGTTGAGAAGCAGCCGCGCGTTAAGCTGGCTTGCCTTAATTCTTCTTCATGAAACCACCTGCTTTCCAACACACACACACGCACTCACACCCCTGCCCCAAACGCACCGTCGCGTGTGATTGGCATAGTCCCCATCCTGATGAGTTGGCAGCCAGCGACGCTGCTGAGCCGCCCTTGGCGGCTGGAAAGCCCCCCGCCCGCTTCTCGGCCGGGAGGGGAGGGGAGGGGAGGGCTGTCTTGCTCAGGCGGGGCTGCAGCAGCTGGCGCGGCCCTCCCCGTCCCGCCCGCCTCTGGACCAGCCCGTCCGTCAACAGGCCGTCGAGCGGGGCCGGAACCAACGCCTTTCCGGAGCCTGCCCTCCGTGGGGCGGGCCGCGTGGACCCTCTTCGGCCCAGTTTCCCTCCCTCCCCTCCCCAACCCCTCCGGAGCTCCCCACTGGGCAGCTGCCAGCACCGACGTGGGTCCTGTTCCCCTTTAGCAGGCTTGCACGGGTGTATGTGTGTGTGTGTGTGTGTGGAGAAGAGTGGAAAGCAGGTCCGGGAAGACGGGGGGGGGGGTTCATCGTCTGGAGCCCCGTGGAAAATTCCCTGGAGGAGGCCGGGGAACGAGTTGCAGGTGGCAGGATGCGAAGCTCCCCTTCGGTCCCCTTGCGCTACAAATCCTGCAGATTTCGCCTCCACCCGGAGCTTCCCTCCTCCCGGCTTACGTTTTCCGCCCTCCCTCCCGCCTTCCTTCCTATTTGGAAACCTGGAAAATGAAAGCAAAAGGGAGGCGGCGATCCCAGAGAAGGAGCCTGCTCCCCATGGCTTTGGATGCTTGTAGTGTATCAGCGACTTGTTTAACGTCCCCCCTCCCACACACCCACAAACACACACACACACACGCACAGAGCCCCGCCTTGGGGAACTTTAAATAACTATTGCAGCCAGTCTCTAGGGAGCCTCGTATAAATAGCTATCTCTGGTATCTTTGGATTTTGTTCTGCTGCTGCTGAAGGGTGAGACTTTCCCCCCCCCCCCTCCAGCCTGTTCTGTTGGACAAAATGCTCAAAATGCTGCATTTGGACACAGATTTGTGCATAAAGAGCTGGGTCAATGGACAGGATGGGTTGGGTTGCTGTATTGGAAGAAAGCTTTGGGTAGAAATCATTCTTCTTTTAATCTACCCAACCGGCCTTCCTTTCTGGCTAGGCTGCCCTTGGGCTTGGGGCTTGGGAGAGGACAATCCAAGGGCTGTTGCCGATGCTGGAATGGGCTGAGCTTGGGTGGGGAACCGTGGCTCAGCTGCAGAGGGCATGCCGTGCATGCAAAACACCCAGATTGAAGTGCTCCAAGCCAGGTTCCAAAGATGTCTTTTTTTTTCCCCCAAAAAGGCAACTGGACTTTTTTTTTTTTTTTACAGAATAACCGAGTTGAAAGGGACCTTGAAGGTCATCTAGTCCAACCCCCCTGCACAAGCAGGAGACCCTATACCATTTTAGACAAATGGTTATCCAATCCCTTCTTAAATGCCTCCAGTGTTGGGGCACCCACAACTTCTGAAGGCAAGCTGTTCCATTGGTTAATTGCCCTCACCGTTAGGAAATTTCTCCTTAGTTCTAGGTTGCTTCTCTCCTTGATTAGTTTCTTGTCCTGCCTCCAGGCACTTTGGAGAAGAGCTTGACTCCCTCTTCTTTGTGGCAGCCCCTGAGATATTGGAACACTGCTATCATGTCCCCCCTCGTCCTTCTTTTCACTAGACTAAATATACCCAATTCCTGCAACCGTTCTTCTTATGTTTTAGCCTCCAGTCCCCTAATCATCTTTGTTGCTCTTCTCTGCACTCTTTCCAGTCTCTATGTCTTTTTTTTTTTTTATTGTGGTGACCAAAATTGGATGCGGTATTCCATGCGTGGCCTTACCAAGGCATTATAAAGCGGTAGGATCACTTCTCGTGATCTCGATTCTATCCTTCTGTTAATTCAACCTAGGATTGTTGTTGTTTAAAAAAAAAAAAGCTCTTAGCTTCTCATCCAAGAAGCTTCTTCAGTTCTGAACTGAACTGAACTGAACTGAAGAAGTTTCTTAAATGAGAAGCTAAATGTCTTCAAAGAAAAAAAAAAAACCAAGAAAGTCCATTTGTCATTTGGAAAAAGCACTTTTGGGACAACCAGGACCTGGATGATTGAGAAGCTGCCTAGACATATCTCCAAGCAAAAGATGAGAAAATTATTTGTATGCCAGAAATCCTGAGGAAGAGTGGCTCACTCTTTTGATGTCTGGAGATGCCTACTTTGGAGGCTCATGATGTTGTATGTTGATACAATCCTCACCTTATGGCTACACTTGGGACCAGAACTTCCATCGCTAAGCAAAGCGGTCATGCCTGATTTTACGGTCCTTTTGCTGCGGTTGTTAAGTGAGTCCCTGGTTATTAAGTGAATCATACGCTCCTTGAGCGAATCTAGCTTTCCCCATTGACTTTGCTTGTCGGAAGCTGACTGGGAAGATCAGGGATCATGCGACCCTGGGATGCCACAACTGTCCTAAACACATCCTGGTTGCCTACCCCTGGCCTAGGGTCTGAATTTTGATCACATGAATGCAGGCACACTGCAGTGATCATAAGTGTGAGGACTAAGAGGCAATGTGGTGTAGTGGTTATAGACTTGGACTGGGANTCTATTCTATTCTATTCTATTCTATTCTATTCTATTCTATTCTATTCTATATATTCTGTTCTGTTCTATTCTTCATTCATCTATTCCATTCCATTCCATTCCATTCCTTATAAAGATTCTATTCTATTCTATTCTATTCTATTCTATTCTATTCTATTCTATTCTATTCTATTCTATTCTATATAAAGATTCTGTTCTGTTCTATTCTTCATTCATCTATTCCATTCCATTCCATTCCATTCCTTATAAAGATTCTATTCTATTCTATTCTATTCTATTCTATTCTATTCTATTCTATTCTATTCTATTCTATTGAACAGAATTCTGGGAGTTGAAGTCCACAAGTCATAAAAGGGCCACATTTGAAGACCCCTGCGCCAGAGTGTTCATCCCTAAATGAACCAATGAACCATGAAGGCTTCTAAAGTTCTCTCCATCCCCACGTTTGAGTTTTCCAGACTTGATTTATCTTCCAGTCCTTGAGATGGGTCAATGTCCTGCCATTTGGGAACACTGCTTTAGGATGTGAGTGCTGGAACCAAGTTGTCATCTCCTTAAGCTTTGTGCGGTTCAGTTCACAAGCCATGCTTATGCAGGAACCGACCTTCATTGTGATATGTTTTAAGAGATCTGTTGGTTTTGCCTTTGACTGGAGAAGCTGTGGGAGAACAGTCTCTGCTTAAAGACATCCTTTATCAGAAGAGGGATCTAATCCGAAGACCGGGATACAAAGACTGAGATATGGAAGTAAGCCATCATAGGGCAAGCTGAGGTGGCACCCAATTTCTTTGGCAGTTGTCTTCTCTTCCAGGAATAAAACACATATCAGATTTCTATCTCCACTGGAGTCATGTGATAAATATTTGCATCTTTGCCTAGATGATGGGATATGCAAATATTAAGCAAACCAGTTTTCTGTATCCTCTTTTGGGTTTGGATTGTGTTTGTGTTCTATTTCTTATTTGCCAATGGATAACCAACTAACCTACACGTGACCAATAGCATACTTTCTGCATTTTTTCTCAACGATCCAGTTTTCAGTCCCTCCCTTCTTAAGAATAGTCTCCTTGAACTTTGGGTGACTTCAGAAACATCGCCATGCAAATTTCTTGGAAACCATAGGCAAGTGGCTTTCTTTCTTTTGAGATATTGGCTTGACTTAGTCTAGCCTACAGCCTTGATGGTCTTCTTCACAGTCCGAGATAGCCTGTCTCTGTTTAGGCATCAAGTCCAGACAAGATCAGCCACCTTCTGCCCTTAGCTGGGATCACCCCATTTGTTCATCCTATGTCTAATTTGTGATAAAGCTTTCCAGTCATTTAGCTAGGCCAGGGGTAGGCAACCTTGGCTCTTTTATGACTCGTGGACTTCAACTCCCAGAATTCCTGAGCCACCATGGCTCAGCTTGGAAACCTCTCCCTTTCCCCTCATATTAAAGTTGGAAGGGATCTTGGAGGTCTTATAGTCTACCCCTCAGCTCAGGCAGGAAACCCTACACCATTTCAGACAAATGGCTGTCCAGTCTCTTCTTAAAAACTTCCAGTGTTGGAGCATTCACAGCTTCTGGAGGCAGGATGTTCCATTGGTTAATTGTTCTCACTGTCAGGAAATTCCTCCTTAGTTCTAGGTTGCTTCTCTCCTTGATTAGAACTCGTCTCTGGAGGTCAGACTTGGGAGAAGAAAAGACATCTGGAAATATTTGATGGATTAATAGAATAGAATAGAATAGAATAGAATAGAATAGAATAGAATAGAATAGAATAGAATAGAATCTTTATATAGAATATAATAGAGTAGAATAGAGTAGAAAATAGAATAGAATAGGATAGGATAGGATAGGATAGGATACATAATAAAATATACAGGAATAGAATATAATAGAGTAGAATAGAGTAGAAAATAGAATAAAATAGAATAGAATAGAATAGAATAGGATAGGATAGGATACATAATAAAATATACAGGAATGGAATAGAATAGATTAGAATAGAATAGAATAGAATAGAATCATTATATAGAATATAATAGAGTAGAATAGAGTAGAAAATAGAATAGAATAGGATAGGATAGGATACATAATAAAATATACAGAATAGAATAGAATAGAATAGAATAGGAATAGAATAGAATCTTTATATAGAATATAATAGAGTAGAATAGAATAGAGTAGAAAATAGAATAGAATAGAATAGAATACGATAGGATAGGATAGGATACAGAATAGAATAGAATAGAATAGAATAGAATAGAATAGAATAGAATAGAATAGACCTTAGAGGTCTTCTACTCCAGCCCCCTGCTCATGCAGGAGAACCTATACCATTTTCGACAGGTGACTATCTAATCTCTTCTTAAAAACTTCCAGTGTTGGAGCATTCACCACTTCTGGAGGCAGGTTGTTCCACTGGTTAATTGTTCTGTCAGGAATTTTCTCCTTAGTTCTAACCGATGAATAATCCCTCCCTACAGTATCACAAAGGACCTTTGACAAGACAGCCTAACTGGAAAGTGCAGTACAGGTATTTACATAGGAGAGTAACATATGTGTTAAAGACCCATTTCTTCTGCAGCATATTGGCCACTGGGAATATACTCCTTGATTTGCAACAGTTCGCTTAGTGATCATTCAAAGGTACAACAACGCTGAAAAAAAGTGATTTACGACTGGTTTTTCACAATTACGACCTTTGCAGCCTTCTCAGGGTCACGGGATCCAAATTCGGACGCTTGGCAACTGGTTCATGTTTACGACGGTCACAGCGTTCCGGGGTCGTGTGATCCCCCTTTGGCGACCTTCTGACGAGCAAAGCCAGTGGGGGAAGGTGGATTCGCTTAACGACCGGGTTTCCAACTTAATGACCGTAGGGATCCACTTCACCATGGGAGGCGAGAAAGGTTGTAAAACGGCAAAAATCACCTAACAAAGGTCTCGCTTAACAACAGAAATTTTGGGCTCAGTCTTGGTCGTTAAGTCGAGGACTACCTGTACATTGAATACATTTGTTTGTTTGTTTGTTTGTTTATTGAATTTATTTGCCACTCATCTTGTATCCAATGACTCCTGGCAGCTTAGAAAAAACATTGAAAAACATTAAAAAAAAAGACCACGGTGGATAAAAAACACAAGATGGCAAAGGGGGGGAGGTGTGTTTGAATTTTAATTAATCCACCCCCTCCAGCATGAAGCTCCCTCCCTCCCTCCCTCCCTCCTGGGGGAATGAGATATTCCAGAATGTGGGAGCCAGGGTGAAGGAGCCTCTCCTCCTGGACCCCACCAGCCAAAATTCCTTGGCTGACGTTAAACCGTCGTGCTCTTCATTTGGCTGACGGTCATTGTGTGAAATAGGGGGGGGGTTGCTTTGCATTGGTTTGATCCCAAGCAAAATGGGACTGACTCAGCCCAGGGGGGTCCCCGCGGGAGAAGCCAGCCAGCCAGCGCTCTTGGGTCTTAAATGCCCTAATTCAGGAGGGGGATTTGGGCTCCATTGAGTTCCATGCATGGGGCCCTCAAAGGAGCCTGTTAATTCCAAGGTGGCTGAGAACAGGTGAAAATGACAGTGTGAAGATCTCTCTCTGTCACATACATGCACAGAGAGAAGGGGGGAGTGAGAGAGAGAGGGGAGGAGGAGAGAGGGAGGGGGAGGCAGAGA